>NW_028261385.1:9833419-9840919 GCF_051295495.1 Thamnophis sirtalis
AAGTGGTAAAGTCTTGCATGGACCCCTTCATAGTCTTAAACTGGCTATACCAATGCTGATTCATCTTCATTGCATCAGCCTTACATTTCATCAGCTTTACAGTAGCATCAGCCTTACATTGGCTGGTCAGCTTTAAATCATCATTATCCTGACATACCTGTTTTCTTCCTGAGTCAGGAGAGATTTCCTATCTCCAAAGAATATTGTATTGCTGAATATATTTTTTAATTTTGGGGACTGGAAGGAATTTCTGGTTCAAAATCTCATTCAGCCACAGGTTTACAAAGTGACCTTAAACAATTTTCCCCTTCCTCTCTGTATCCACTGAGCCTCTTTTACAGATTTTTCAGGATGATAAACGGATTAATTCTACAGCTGTTAACCTGAATGCCCTGGTTGGATATGCTTTTCTGACAGTTAAAGACCCTCTTTAACTGAGGGAGTCAAGCTATTCTCAAAAGCACCTGAGAGTAGAACAAGAAGCAATGGGTGGAAACTAATCAAGGAGAGAAGCAACTTAGAACTAAGGAGGAATTTCCTGACAGTTACCACAATTAATCAGTTGAACAACTTGCCTCCAGAAGTTGTGAATGCTCCAACACTGGAAGTTTTTAAGAAGCTGTTGGATAGCTATTTGTCTGAAGTGGTGTAGGGTTTCCTGCCTAAGCATGGGGTTGGACTAGAAGACCTTCAAGATCCCTTCTAATTCTATTCTAATTCTAAAATAAAACCAACATTTTAGCACCACTCTCTAACCATACACAGCCCATCTGCAGCTTTGCACTTAGCTTCATCCTGCAATCTTAAATCTTTCTTCCGTGAAAAATGCCCTGCTTCCTGTCCCTCCACGACTCCATCCATTCCTTGACGAATGTCCTGTTTCCAGTTCCTTCCCATCACATGCAGGAGTGAAAAGGCAAGCTTTTGGAATCCCAACCAGGAAACAAAAAGAGGAGCTAATTGGAATTCAAAATCTAGTATGCGGATTAATTAACAGGCTCCAAATTAATAGGCGGCGTTTTGTCCTTTCGCCCAGGAAAACCTTGTATGGCAGTTGAGGAAAAATGGGGTTGATTTGCAAGGATTTGCTTTATAAGGCAAAGTAATGTTTTAATTGCACATTACCGGGGAAACACGTATATATATTAACACAGGGGCAAATGGAAAGACTGCAGAGACAAGTCAGATGGTGTTGTATTTAATACCAGTATCTTGAGAAGAATCCAGTGGGAGCTAGCTTACTAAGTTGCTATTATTCATTGCCTTTAGAAGGGGGGGAAATTAATTAGGCTTCATTGGAACGATTGCAGTGTTTGGCTAGTCTAGAGAAAAGAAGGACTTGGGGAGACATGATAGCAGTATTCCAGTACTTGAGGGGCTGCCACAAAGAGGAGGGGGCCAATTTATTTTCCAAAGCACCAGAAAGAAAGACAGGAAGCAATGGACGGAAACTAACCAAGGAGAGAAGCAACCAAAAGAATTAAGGAGAAACTGCCTAACAGGGAGGATGATTAACCATTGGAACAACTTGCCTCCAGAAATTGGGGATGCTCCATCATTGGATGTTTTTAAGAAGAGACTGTCTGAATGGTATACGGCAGGGGTGGGTTTCTCGCCCCGTTCCAACTGGTTCGGTTGGAACGGGGCCGGCAGTGTCCTCGTGCACGCGCGCAGCGCACGCATGCGTACTAGCATCTGTGCGATGCTCCAGCTGCTCCTGGAGGATCGCGCAGGCGCTGTATGTGTCCTGCGCATGCGTGGAAGCGCAGAACTCGTCAAAACCGGGTAAGGAACACGGGCGGGCGGGTGGGCCCTTCGCTGTTCCCGGAAGTTACTTACTTCCGGGTTCGCCGACCAACCGGTTCGCGGGGACCGCCACGAACCGGTTGAAACCCACCCCTGGTATACGGTCTCCTGCTTGAGCAGGGGATTAAACTAACAATAGCAACATCACTTATACTTATATACCGCTTCACAGTGCTTTTACAGCCCTCTCTAAGTGGTTTCCAGAGTCAGCCTCTTGCCCACAACAAACTAGGTCCTCCTTTTACCCACATCGGAAGGATGGAAGGCTGAGTCAACCTTGAGCCTGGTGGGATTCGAACTGCCGAACTACAGCTAGGAATCAGCTGACGTAGCCTGCACGCTAACCACTGCGCCACCTCAGCTCAATAGAATAGAACCTTCCAGCTCTGTTCTAATTGATTGAAGGGTTCTTCTTAGAAAATGAAGATAAAATGGGTGCGTTAATAATCGTGTGAGGTGGGAAAGTTTCACGTGATTCTAAAGTAGCGAAGACAGAAAACCAAGTCGGAAGGGACCTTGGAGGTCTTCTAGTCCAACCCCCTATTCAAGCAGGAAACCCTCTAGCAGTGATGACTGACCTTTTTTGGATCACTTGCCAAAAGCCCACACCCAGCCTGCTGGAGCTGACAGGGCAACACCTCGCGTGCCCTAACAAATGGCTCCACGTGCCACCTGTGGCACGCTTGCCATAGGTTCGTCATCACGGCCCTATACCGTTTCAGACAAGAGGCTGTCCAGTCTCTTCTTAAAAATCTCTAGTGAGGGAGCACCCACAACTTCTGGAGGCAGCCTGTTCCACTGGTTAATTACGGTATCATCTGCAAATTTGATAAATTCCCCTTCTGTCCCCTGATCTTGGGGTAACTCACTGATTACGTCTCTCCACATAGATGCATTTCCATGAAGACTACATGTTGAATGCAGTTTGTCAACCAGTTACAAAGCTGCCTTCTAATTCTGTTATCCTGAAGCTGGCTTTTTGCTTGACAGTATGCCATTGTCTCCCTTTTCTCTCCCCCCCAAATAGTTTAAAAGAAATAAACAAACAAACAAACATCAAATTTGGCACCTACTACAAGATGCAATCTGGATGTTGATAGGCCTCAAGTTCCCTCCCCCCACCTCCTTCCCTCCCTTCTACTTTTTTAAAAAAGTGAAAATGCTTTTAGGGGACGTTATTTTCGTTTTTCTTCTTCTTTTCAACGTTAATTATATCCAAGAAGGTGACTTTGATCTTTGATATAAACTTGCTTTCCCAAACTAGAAGGGCTTCTCCATCCATCCCGGAAACTCAAGTGCTCCATCAAAAGCGCCTTGTCTTAAATTTCATTTTCCCTAGAACTCCATTGCAGGACTGATAGGCTGGAGATAAAAATACAATTTTTCAGGGAGTCAAAAGTACACCGTTTGCGAAATATCTGACTTCCCATATGTTTTTATCTATCGTAAGCCTGCTTGCACCAGAAACCCAGAACTTCACTCCAGCTGTAAGAGAAAGGGCTCTTCAAAGATTATGTTTTAACAGATGTCGAGATTAATTGCCAAAAATAAGAAATGGACAAACTAACTAAAGAAATCCAGGGAAAGGAAGAATCAGAATTCTACCAGATATGGGGTAAATGGTATAGGTGGATGGAGGAAAGAAACAAGAATCAAATGAAAGAATATAACAACACTCAACACTCAAATAATAGTTACCAGTAAAATAGGAGGGTTAAGAATGGTGAAATCTAAATGAAATACAATAGAAGGGGAAATAATATAAGGTGAGCGGTATCGATTGATGATTGCTATTATAAAAAACAGGAAGTTCCTGTTCGCACTGTATTGTATAAATGTGGTGTACGTCTAATTTTTGTGTGTGTGTGTGTATTTTACATGTTTGTTAATAAAAATCTTTTTTAAAAAAAAAGAAGATAAGATTCTCTGGGTTATAAGAAAATAGCTCCAACTGGTTGATCAGAACCAAGAAAACCTCATGACTGGCATTTCTGTGAATCTCCTGAAGCTTCTACAGCCAGGCAGGACTCGATTTGTAACAGTTCATTTAATCGATTTATCGTCATTTTCTAAGAATCCTTCAACCAATCAGAATAGATATGGAAGGAACCATGGAGTTCTTCTAGTCCAGCTCCTTGCTCAAGCAGGAGATGTTATACCAGTGATGGCTAACCCTTTTCTTCTCGCGTGCTGAAATCGCGTGCATGTGTGCCATAGCGCATGTGTGCCCGCCCACACCCACAATGCAATGCGCCCCGATCCTGCGCATGCACAAATGATCCCCCCCCCCGGCTTCCCCTACCCCCAGAGCATTGGGCGCGATTCCCCCATGCCCCATTTTGGGCTTAGCAGGCCTCCCTGAAGCCTCCTGGAACCAAAAACGGGCCACGGGGGGAGGGCACACTCCCGCGTACTCACCCCCCCTACCATGCATGTACACACCCTCCCACGAATGCGCACACGTTTCCCACGTGTGCAGCAGAGACCCAAAAATCAGCTGGCCGGCAGGAGGTGCATGCCCCATGCCACCTGTGGCACACATACCATAGGTCCGCCATCACAGTGCTATACCATTTGAAACAAGTCCAGTCTCTTCTTAAGAACCTTCAGTGATGGAGCACCCACAACTTCTGAAGGCCAGCTGTTCCTCTGGTTAATTGTCCTTACTGTTAGGAAGTTTCTCCTTAATTCCAGGTTGCTTCTCTCCTTGATTAGTTTCCATCCATTGTTTCTTCTCCTGCCCTTTTGGAAAATAAGTTGACCCGCTCCTCTTTGTGACAACCCATCTCTCTTTTTTTTGCCCTCTCCAGGTTCCGGAAGCTTTCTAGGAGCCTGGGAAGGGCGAAAACAGCCTCCCACACCCCCCTCGAGGACCTTTGGAGGCTTCAAGAGTTTCCCTGAAGCCTCTGGAGTGTGAAAAACCGGCCCTAGGGGCAAATCGGAAGTTCAGGGACGGAAGTGGGACAGCTTCACATGATTATAAAGTAGCGAAGACAGAATAACCAAGTTGGAAGAGACTTCCGGTTTGCTCGTAGGGCCGTTTTTTGCCCTCCGGAGCCTTCAGGGAAGCCTCCTGAAGCCTCTGGAGGGTGAAAAACAGCCTTAAATGAAGGTCGAAGACAGCTGGTCAGCACGCATATGCCTGCTGGAGCTGACAGGGCAACACCTCGCGTGCCCTAACAAATGGCTCCACGTGCCACCTGTGGCACACTTGCCATAGGTTCGTCATCACGGCCCTATACCATTTCAGACAAGAGGCTGTCCAGTCTTAAAAATCTCTAGTGATGGAGCACCCACAACTTCTGGAGGCAGTCTCTTTTAATCTATCTTTGACTCTCTGGGGGAAAAATGTGTTCTCTCTCTCTCTCTCTCTCTCTCTCTCTCTCTCTCTCTCTCTCTCTCTCTCTCTCTCTCCTTCCCTCCCTCCCTCCCTCCCTCTCCCTCTCTCTCCCTCTCTCTCAAACAATGGTGGGATTCAAATAATTTAACAACCGGTTCTCCGCCCCAATGATTTCTTCCAACAACCAGTTAACCAAACTGCTCAGAAACGGTTCTCCTGAAGTGGTGCGAACCGGCTGAATCCCACCGCTGCTCTAAAATTTAGGAAAGGTAGAAAGCCTTTCAATATCGAGATTTACTTTTTCCCAAAGGATTCGCTCAATGCTTAGATCCTCCTTTTTTCTTGACAGCCAGCGTTCACACTCAAATAGGTAGAGGCTGTCCGTGGCATCGTTCAGGATCTCAACTTTTTCCAAGTACCAGTCTGGCCTGGGCAGAGTGTTGTCATGGCGTATCTTGATTTTACAGATGGTGCCAAGGTCGACAGCTTCCATTGTGAAGATGTCTTCCTGTGGCAGATAGAAGAGAAATTCTTGGTTGGTCTTTAAAAGAGCATTTGTTATACAAGCAGGATGACAGAGTTGGAAGGGGGCTTGGAGGTCTTCTAGTCCAACCCCTACCTATACCATTTCAGACAAATGGTTGTCCAATCTCTTCTTAAAAACCTCCAGGATTTATGATGGCCCTCCTTCCTGTCTGGAAACTTTGGAATATACATACATTTTAAACCCATCTGAAGAACACAGGTAGTCCTCAGACGTACGACCATAATTACCACAAAATTTCTGTTCTTAAGACAGTTGTAAAGTGAACTTTGCCTCATTTTACAACCAGAGTTTGTAACATGGTCGTTAAGTGAATCTGGCTTCCCTTGTCAGAAGGTTGTAAAAGAAGACACTGCAACCATCACAGATATATTCCAGTTGCCAAGTGCCCAGATTTTGATCATGTGACCATGGGGATGCAGTTGTAAGTGTGAAAAGGGGACGTAAATCATTTTTTAGAGCCGTTGTAATTTCAAACAGTCACTAAACAAATGGTCGTAAGTCGAGGACTACCTGTATTTACTTACACGCTCAATTTGGATGGCATGTTGAAAAAAAAAGTTGGGCATTTCTTCCCTCAGGGAGAACTGGGTTCAAATCCACCCTCAGCAATGGAAACTTACTGGGAGCCTTTGGACCATTCAAAGTCTCTTAGCCCAACCTTCGCCCATTAACTTGGAGGAGGGCATTCTACATAGAATACTTTAATGTCAGCATGCACGCAGCTTTACTACGTGAGACAACCCAGGAGCAATAACAGCAAACAGAGGTTTGTAATAAATAGTGGTTTTTATCTACAAAAGATAGAAGATACTACATACATGTATTATAGGCAGAGGGCAAACAAGCAGCAATTACAGCAGGGAACACATAGCGAGAGAGAGAGAGAGAGGGAGGGAGAGAAAGAGAGACAGAGAAAGACAGAGACAGAGAGAGAGAGACAGAGACAGAGTGACAGAGAAAGAGAGAGAAACAGAGAGAAAGAGACAGAGACAGAGAGACAGAGACAGACAGAGTGACAGAGAGAGACAGAGAGAGACAGACAGAGAGACAGAGACAGAGTGACAGAAAGAGAGAGACAGAGAGACAGAGAGAAAGAGACAGAGACAGAGAGACAGAGATAGACAGAGTGACAGAGAGAGAGACAGAGAGACAGAGAGACAGAGAGACAGAGACAGAGTGACAGAAAGAGAGAGACAGACAGACAGAGAGACTGAGACAGACAGAGTGACAGAGACAGAGAGAGAGACAGAGAGAGATAGAGAGAAAGAGACAGACAGAAACAGAGAGAAACAGAGAGACAGAGACAGACAGAGTGACAGAGAGAGACAGAGAGAGACAGAGAGACAGAGAGACAGAGACAGAGTGACAGAGAGAGAGAAACAGAGAGAAAGAGACAGAGACAGAGAGACAGAGAGAGACAGAGAGAGAGAGAGACAGAGAGAGAGAGACAGAGTGACAGAAAGAGAGACAGAGAGACAGAGAGACAGAGAGAAAGAGACAGAGACAGAGAGACAGAGAGACAGAGACAGACAGAGTGACAGAGAAAGATAGAGAGAGAGAGACAGAGACAGAGACAGAGACAGAGAGACAGAGAGACAGAGACAGAGTGACAGAGAGAGAGAAACAGAGAGAAAGAGACAGAGACAGAGAGACAGAGAGAGACAGAGAGAGAGAGAGACAGAGAGAGAGAGAGACAGAGTGACAGAAAGAGAGACAGAGAGACAGAGAGACAGAGAGAAAGAGACAGAGACAGAGAGACAGAGAGACAGAGACAGACAGAGTGACAGAGAAAGATAGAGAGAGAGAG
>NW_028261385.1:9845919-9853338 GCF_051295495.1 Thamnophis sirtalis
TAGGTTAAGGGTTACGTTTAGGGTTAGGTTTAGGATTAGGTTTAGGGGGGTTAGGTTTAGGGGTTAATTTTAGGTTTAGGGTTTACAGCGTGCTTCTGTCTCCGCCCTGTTGTTGCCCTGTTGATGACGTCAGCGACGTGGTTTAGTCGGGCACGGTTTAGTCGAGCGCGGTTTTGTGGTGGAACCCGCCTGTGATGGCTTGAGCGTTTTGCCAGTGAAAACGGGCTCCCAAGCTCTGTTTTTGGCTGCGACGGCCCCTTGCAACCCTCTCCCAGCGAAAACGGATCTCTGTTTTTGCTGGCAATTATACCATGGGCCAGTCCTTTGCCATTTCCAGAGTGGCCCCATGGGCCAGATTTAAACACCCTGCGGGCCGGATCCGGCCCCCGGGCCTCAAGTTTGATACCCTGCTCTATCACATCACATAATAGGCATCTCATAATAGATGGGAATACAGTTGATCTAAGACCGGGAAGTTGACTTACTTTCCAGTGAGTCATCGATTTCTTCATCAATCTGCTTAAGAGTGCCATCTTTCATTAGCTTTTCAGTAAAAATTCTGGAGGGCACCAGTTCCCTCACAATTTCCCCATCGTCTTCAGATTTTGCCAGCCATTTTTCACATGGAAATGTGGTTTTCTCAGAACCCTGAAATCACAATAATTTTTAAAAAAAAGAGATTAAAAAAATGTTTAGTTGTGAAATCTTTGCAACCCTCAGGCTTTATTTCTAAGTTCCTAAGGTGAAAGGGCAGCGCGACAAATAGAACAGCATGAATAAATTCTATTTATTTCTAAAATCTGCGAGGCCTTTTCTGTGGCGACCCGAGCAGCTTGTGCTGAGGGAAACACTTGGCTAGTATTCTGACCTAGGCTTTCATAAAATGAAATTGCATTGCTAACTACTTCCTTGGGGTCCTTCATGATACTGTGAAAGGCTGATTGCAAGAGCATTTAGACTTATATATCGCTTCGTAGTTCTTTACAGCACTCTCTGAGCTGTTTACAACATCCGCATATTGCCCCCATGAATCAATCAGGCTCTTTGTTTTAACAACCTTGGAAGTATGGAAGACGGAGTTAACTTTCAGCTGGTGAAGATCGAACTGCTGGCAGTCGGCAGAGTTCGCCTGCAATACTGCACTTTAACCACTGTGTCACCAGAGTTCTTATATCTAATCTATTTGAAACAGCCATCCTCAAAATTTCTGTTCTGACCTGGGCTTCCCCAAAAAGCCCGAGGCAGAGTCCTGGTCCCGACAAAACCCCTTTTATTAAACGAATGTGATTTCCTCTCATTCACATTCAGCAAAGGCCTGGCAAACAGTCTTTCAAAGGAATATTTATGACCACAGACCTTATCTGTCTTGGAAAGCTGCCATGTAAATATTTTCCAAATGAGATGCTATGCAAGGAAAAACTGGGCACAGAGTCTCTGAGATTCACGGACGGATCTTCACACTCCTGAAACGAATCTAATGACTGAACGAACAAATTGTTCCCTGCAAAAGCCCCCTCACCTTTCGCTCCTCTTTTATGTCCTATGGGAGGGGCCAATCACTTTCCACCTGTGACTTTACTCCCAAGTCGACTGTGATTTCTAAGTTGTTCTTTTCTTCCGGCAGTTCTGCGCATGCGCACACTGGGAACAGGCTCCAGTTGTTCATCTGCCTCACTGCTGTCTCGCTCCGAAGGCAGCTGATCACTGCCAGACAGCCTCGGCCCTGTCTCTGCCTCTGACGCAGAGCCCTCATTCGAGCTTTCCCCAGACTCCAGGACTGGCCCATGCTCCTCCCCAACCTCCTCACTGTCCGACTCTGCTGCCAGTTCCGCTGGCCACTGGTGGGCCACAACAGCTAGCTTCAGATGTTGTGTTCAATTGTATTGTGTATTTTTTGGGGCTTTTAGAAGAGCACGTGTGAAAGGCCCACTGTAGTTTGCAAAAACACTGTTGCTTAGTATGAAGTCTAAAGAAAATTCACAGTGGCTGGTTTAGTAAACCATTGTAAAGTAAATTCTGAAGTTTGACCTCTGATTCGTGTTTATGACCGTCGCAGTGTCCCAGGGTGATCCCCTTTTGTGACCTTCTGACAAGCAAAATCAATGGGGAAGCCAGATTCATTTTACAACTGGGTTACTAACTTAACAACGGCAGTGATTCGCTTAATAACTCTGGCAAGAAAGGTCGTAAAATGGGGCAAAACCCACTTAGCAACCGTCTTGCTTGGCAACAGAAATTTTGAGCAGAATTGTGGTCATAAATCGAGGACTATCTATGCAGGGAGGTCTCAATTAGTACAGTTAATGTATTATTTGAATTTTCACTATTCCAAATGATATTTCTTTGGCAAATAGGGAGTTTGGTTCAGCACAATGAAAATAAGCAATGAAAATGCTTACAGATAATTGTTGTATGTTTATTAATGAAGTTCCCATATAACACGACAAGAGAATAAACCATATCCAACACGTATCTATTGTCTACTGTCCTCAACTTACGACCACAATTGAGCCCAGAATTTCTGTCGCTACGTGAAACATTTGTCCCATTTTATGACTCTTCTTGCCAGGGTTGTTAAGTGAATCACTGCACCTGTTCGTAACAAGGTTGTTAAGTGAATCTGGCTTCCCCCTTGTCAAAAATGTGATCCCATGGCCCCGGGACATTGCAACCGTCGTAAGTTCATGCCAGTTGCCAAGCCTCTGAATTTTCATCATGTGACCACGGGGATGCTGCCATGGTCATAAGTGTGAAAAATGGTCATAGGTCACTTTTTTACGGTGCCTTTGCAACTATAAATGATCACTAAATGAACTGTTGTAAGGCTACCTGTATTTTGTTCTTGGTCTTCAAAATTAGCCTCTTTGCCGAGTTTTTCTTGAAGAGAACTTTCCTTGTCTCCATGTTGCACAAATGAGGATTAAGGTCTAACATCCCATTCACAGCAGTTTATGCATTAACCAATATCACAGGTGTGGCAAATCTTGTGCTAAATGAATCTTGGCTCATATTAAACACGGCCTGTTACCAACTTAAAAACTGCACTAAACAGAAGTTCATACTATAAAACCCACGCTGATTGTGGCTTAGGTGTGCAATAAACACAACATCAGTCGCAAGCATCATTGGGTTATAATTTCAGTAGGATAGTAAAGAGAGATAAAATTGGTCACAGCTAAGGATGGGAAATTCTGCTGCATTTTTTTAATTATTATTATTATTCTCTAACATACCATTTTAAGCAGTGGTGGGATTCAAATAATTTAACAACCGGTTCTCTGTCCTAATGACCAGGTGGGTAGGCGGGGCTTAGTGGTCATGTGACTGTGTGGGCATGGCCAACTCAACATCACTCAGGTAGATGGGCACTTTGCCTTAGCTGTTACAATGTACTAAGGGTAAACCGGAGAGGCAGATTCTGTAAGCAGGGCAATAAAGATTAGGCTAGAAACAACACCAGAATGTTTCCTTCCTGCCTTCCTGCCTTCCTTACAGGATTAGCCCTGCAAAGTGGGGAAAAAACAAAAGAAGATTTCTTCCAACAACCGGTTTCCTGAATCTCTTAGAAAGTTAAGAACCGGTTCTCCCGAATAGGTGCGGACTGGCTGAATCCCATCACTGATTTTAAGTATACATTAACATAATTGTTATTCATCTTTACATTTGTCATTCTTATACATTTGTTATTTCAATGAATAGGTTATAATATACAGTTTAGGTTGCTTTATTTACCATCCCTTTCGCCTGTTGTAACACCACCTTTTCCTTTTCTTTTCTCCCTCCCCCCTTCTCTACTTTCTTCCTCCTCTCCTTCCCCTTCCTTCTTCCCTTACCTCTCCCCTACTCCTACTCTTCAGGATGGGATGGGAAATTCTGACTACTCAGCAGCAGGCATTAAAAGGATAAAAGATGAATCTATAAAATTGGTCTCTAATTTCTGCTATCCCATATCATCCTATCTTGGTAGGAATCCAGTTGAATCCTGGGGGAGAGATCTCACAATCCTGTCAGATGTTAAAACACAAGGTATGTCTAGTTTAATGAAGAGAAGGACTAGGGGAAGCATGATAGCAGTGTTCCAATATCTCAGGGGTTGCCACAAAGAAGAGGGAGTCAAACTATTCCCCAAGGCACCTGAGGGTAGAACAAGAAGCAATGGGTGGAAACTAATGAAGGAGAGATCCAATTTAGAACTAAGGAGAAATTTCCTGACAGTGAGAACAATTAAACCAGGGGTCGGCAACCTTAAACACTCAAAGAGCCACAAAGGTCCTAACCGGAAGCCCCCTGTTCAATTCTGGAGCCAACCAGAAGTCCTGTTCCCCCACCATAGAGTCTCCTCCTAGCATGGAGTCCTTTTTCTTTTTACCAATTGGCAACAGGGAGCCACAGCAGTGGGATGAAAGAGCCACATGCAGCTCCCTGAATTAAACCATGGAACAACTTGCCTCCAGAAGTTGTGAATGCTCCAACACTGGAAGATTTTAAGAAGAGATTGGACAACCGTTTGTCTGAAATGGTATAGGAGAGCTTGTTCTCCTCTAAGAAATATGGGTGATTTCTTCCCATCAGAACCACCATGTTCCCACTCCAGGTTTTCCCCCTTCTTGGGTGCTTGATCTACGTAAAGCAGGATCTACTCAAACACTCCAATATGCTTCTCTCCGCAGCCATATTCATTATGACAGAGGCCATGCAATTAGTGGGAGAGAGAAACGTGGCTTTAGCCCTCTCTAGTCGATGTGGTTTCTCCTGCCAGATGCTTTCAATTTAATCTGACCTCATCTCTACCCCCCCCCCCCAAACATTGACAGGCCTGCTCACAATCTAATCAGGTAGCACCGTTTTTAGAGGCCTTGGCAGCCGAACCAGTAGTAATATCCTGTGGCGTGATTATGACACCATTGTGCAGCCTTGGGCCTCTCTCTCTCTCTCTCTCTCTCTCTCTCTTTCTCTCTCTCTCTCTCCCACTCTCTCCCTCTCTCTGTGTGTGTGTGTCTGTCTGTCTGTCTGTCTGTCTGTCTCTCTTTCTTCCCCTTCTGTCACATGCTTAAATCAGAGAGTTCAGACAGATTAGGCGTAGCTAATAGCAACATTCAGTTTTATCCTGTTTAATGAGGGTTTTTTTCCCCGGTGAAAAAGTCCGTCAGGAGGGGCGCAGAAGAAATGCCGGCCTGCTAGTGGCCATGAGCAGCTGTCCAGGGTCCTGAAATTAATCTGTCCAGAAAGGGAAGGCAGCAGCGGTTTCCAGATACAGGACTCTTGTTATTTCTAATCACGGGAGAGCAGAACAATAAGAGCTGGAAGGGACCTTGGAGGTCTTCTAGTCCATCCCGCTGCTCAGGCAGGAGACCCTGTACAATTTCGAGGCAATTGGTTGTCCAATCTCTTCTTTAAAATCTCCAATGTTGGAGCACCCAGAACTTCTGAAGGCAAGCGGTTCCACTGACTAATTGTTCTCACTGTCAGGAAAATTCTCCTTAGATCTAGGTTGGATCTCTCTCTGATTAGTTTCCATCCATTGCTTCCTGTCCTGCCTTCAGGTACATTGGAAAATAGGTTGAGCCCGCTCTACCTGGCTCAACAGGAGTAACTGCAAGTGGCATCCTGGAGTCCTAGTGGACAATCACTTGGATATGAGCCAGCAGTAGATGCAGCTGCCAAAAAAGCCAACACAGTTCTAGGCTGCATTAACAGAGGGATAGAATCAAGATCATGTGAAGTGTTAATATCACTTAAGGTCTTGGTAAGGCCACACTTGGAATATTGCATCCAGTTTGGGTTGCTCTGGTGTAAATATGATGTTGTGACTCTAGAAAGAGTGCAGAGAAGAGCAACAAAGATGATTATGAGGCTGAAAGCTAAAACACATGAAGAACAGTTGCAGGAATTGGGTCTGCCTAGTTTAATGAAAAGAAGGACTAGGGGAGACATAATTGCAGTTTTCCAATATCTCAGGGGCTGCCACAAAGAAGAGGGAGTCAAGCTATTCTCCAAAGCACCTGAAGGCAGGACAAGAAGCAAAGGATGGAGATTAATCAAGGGGAGAACCAACCTAGAACTAAGGAGGAATTTCCTGATAGTGAGAACAATTAATCAGTGGAATGACTTGCTTCCAGTCAACACTGGAGGTTTTTAATTGAATTGAATTGAATTTTATTATTTGTATGCCGCCCTTCTCCGGGAGGGAATCAGGGCGGCAAACAACTCGAAAGGGGAAAAGGGGAACATAGAACAGAATACAAATAATTAAAATAGCCAAGAATCACACAACCACACAAGTCGAGAGGGGAGGGGAACTCATCAACCCCAGGCCTGCCGGCAAAGCCAGGTTTTGACAGCTTTTCGGAAGGCCTGGAGAGAGGTGAGGGTCCGAATTTCTGCGGGGAGTTCGTTCCAGAGGGCTGGAGCTGCCACAGAGAAGGCCCTCCCCCGGGTAGTAGCCAGGTGGCATTGGCTGGTAGACGGAACCCGGAGGAGGCCGACCCTGTGTGATCTAATGGGTCTTTGGGAGGTAATTGGCAGCAGGCGGTCTCTCAAGAAGAGAGTGGACAACCATTTGTCTGAAAGGGTCCTGCTTGAGCAGGGGATTGGACTAGAAGACCTTAAAGGTCCCTTTCAACTCTGTTATTCTGTTATTTTTTTGTGTGTGGCAGCCTCTGAGGTATTGGAGCACTGCTATCATGTCACCCCTGGTCCTTCTCTTCACTAGACTAGCCATGGCCAGTTCCTGCAACTGTTCTTCATATGTTTTGGCCTCCAGTCCCCTAATCCTCTTTGTTGCTCTTCTTTGCACTCTTTCCAGAGTCTTAAGATCTTTTTTTTTACATAAAGCGACAGTTATTCTTGGGTATAGCTGTCTTCTGGGTGTGGATAATGCAACTGCTACTGCTAGTAAACTGAAGGCCCTAAGAAGCCAACTGTGCATAATGCATGCCAACAAAATCTCATTTGTTCCAGGGAGGGAAGAGAGAGATGCTGTCGCACTTATCTCATCCTCCCTTGATGGAGCTGCTGGCTCCCTTCCATTCATCGACAGCAGCTGATTTCTCAATCTGCTGAAAGTTTATTATGTGGCTCTGTCAAGGCAATGGAGGATCTGGAGCCCCTAAAGTGCCTGCAGGCAACCCCCTTCTCTGCCCACCTGGCATTTTTTAAAAAAATCATTTGTTCTTTCAAAAGTTCTTTTCAAAGAAAGAGAGTGGGGGGAGAGAGAGAAAAGAAGAAAGAAAGGAAGAAAGAAAGAAAGAAAGAAAAAGGAGGGAGGGAGGGAGAGAAGGAAGGGAGAGAGAAAGACAGAAAGAAGGAATGAAGGGAGAGACAGGAAGAGAAGGAAGAAAGGAAGGAGAGAGTAGGAAGGAGAGAGGGAAAGGAAGAAAGGAAGGAGCGGAAGGAAGGGGAGAGAAAGAAGGAAGGAAG
>NW_028261385.1:9853538-9918538 GCF_051295495.1 Thamnophis sirtalis
CAGCCTATTTGCCGGTTCTCCGAACTACTCAAAATTTCCGCTACCGGTTCTCCAGAACCTGTCAGAACTGGCTGAATACCACCTCTGTTTGAGAGACTGTCCCTTAAAATGTACCCTAACTTGTGGACTTTACCTTTGTTGTCGTGCCAGATCCGCACTTTGCAGAGATCCCCGAGACTGAAGATGTCAGGAAAATAGAAGACATCCAGCTGGTTCTTTTCAAACTTGTTGGACCTGTTTGATTCCTTCAAAGCCAAGGTCCCACTGTCCCCGTTCTCTCCCCAAATAATCATGGAGACATTGGCATCGGTTCCAGCACCTGCAAGGGAATCAGTGAGAAGAGAAACGGCCCTCAGAAGACATCTATGGAGCTTCTCCATCATCCAGGTTGTCCCAAAGATGCTTTTTCAAAAGGCAACTGTGTCAGAGAATTTATGACTGGCAGAGACAAGGTAACAAGGTCAGCCAATGAATAGGGCTTAGTAACAAGGTCAGCCAATGAATAGAGCTTAGTAACAAGGTGGGGCAATGGGTGCCGAGACAGTAAGGAGCCTGGGCGTGGCTTAGCTGTGCTAAGCTCTGAGAACTGAAACTGAAACTAGTCTGCTGCTGGAACTGAAACCAATCTCTCCTCTATACCGCGTTGGAAGAACCACTCTTAGTTTCAGGCCTGCAGCCATCTTTTCTGGTGGATCTCAGGCCTGCCACACTTTCTATTATTCTACTATGCATTTTCTATTGTGGGAAAATGGGAAGGGGGATTGTACAGAGTGAGATGCGATGTAGCCATAACAAAATTCTTTCTAGAAAGCCAAGGTCATCCTTTGTCTCTGCACTGCTGTACCCAACCAGAACTGGATGGGAGGAAGGTGCCAGCATGGCAGTGGGAGATTGGACCATGGATGGACTTGTGGGTGGGGTGGGGGCAAGATCTTGAACTTTCAACTGGGTGGGGAAAACCGGGAAGCTTTCAGATTCGGGTTTTCCCAGATGTGCCAACATGGCTCTCTTAATAAATTGGAACTTTGAGGAATACTTTGCCTCGGACTCTGATTTAATTTTGGATGCTATTAGGAACCCTGACACTTGGCATTGTATATATGTCTCGTGTGTTATATGTATATAAAGAGAAGTTAATGAATCCTGCTGCATCAGTTACCTCTGGATTTGATTTCTGCAACAAACTCTGACAAACTGGAAGTCCTTAGTTATTTTTCCTTGAAATGAAGCTTCTTGGATGAGAAGCGAAACCATTTCAAAGAAGGGGGGGAAAAACCAAGGAAGTCCAGTTGACTTTTGGAAAAGGATCTTGGGGGCATCAGGAGATGTTCATGCTGGATGAGGGAGCTGCAAGTCTATAGACAGAAATTAATAGGATGGGATTCTCATTTAATGTAGAATCCACAAAGGGTTTGAAGCACCGTCTCTAGTTGCCCATTTTGGACCTTTGATGTAATTCTTCTCTGTTAAGTAGGCAACTCTGTACATTTCAGCAGTGGATCGGACAAGTACGTCTCAAAAAGAGAAGAAGACTCCAGAGACCACCCTGCATGAAACAGACTGAGGGCCTTGCTAGCTACAAGTGAATTTAGACCAGACATTATTCCTCCTGGTTCAAGATCTGTCAGTCTATTAGCTTTCAGCACAGGGGGAACTGAAAAAGCTGCTGTCCAAAGGCAGCAGATCAAAATTAAGTTATCTTCTTCCTATTGATTTCTTTCTTCCCTGCGGCTCAGCAACATCTCTGAAGTCGCTTTCAGAAATACAAAGGATGGTGGCAACCGTACCTCTGCTATTACGGGCCCATCCAACTAGTAAACCTCTCCTCCTCCTCCTCCTTCTTCTCCTTCTTCTCCCTCTTCTTTTTCTCCTCTCCTCCTTTTTCTCTTCTTCTCCTCCTCTTCTCCTCTTCTTCTCTTTCCACCTCCTTTCCTCCTCCTCCTCTTCTTCTGTTCCCTCTCCCCTCATCTCCTTCTCTTCCATCTCCCCTTCTCTTCTCTCTCTCCTCGCCCCCTCCTCTTCTCTCTCACTCTCCTCCTCCTCTCCTCCTCCTTTCTTCTCCTCCTTCTCCCCTTCTCCTTCTTCCTCTCCTCTTCTTCTCCTCCTCTTCTCCTCCTCCCCCTCCTCTCCTCCTCCTCCTCTTCTTCTGTTCCTCTCCCCCTCCTCTTCTTCTCCTCCATCTTCCCCTTCTTTCTCTTCTTCCTCTCCTCCTCCTTTTCTTCTCCTCCTTCTCCCCTTCTCCTTCTTCTTCCTCTCCTCTTCTTCTCCTCTTCTTCTCCTCCTCCTCCTCTTCTTCTGTTCCTCTCCCCCTCATCTCCTTCTCCTCCATCTCCCCTTCTCCTTCTTCCTCTCCCTCCCCCTCCTCTCCTACTCATCCTCTTCTTCTGTTCTTCTCCCCCTCCTCTTCTTCTCCTTCTCCTTCTTCCTCTCCTCTTCCTGTCCTCCTCCCCCTCCTCCTTCTTCCTCCTCCTCCTCTCCTCTTCTCCTCCTCCTCTCCTCCTCCTCTTCCTCTCTTCCTCCTCCTCCTTTTTCTTCCTCCTCCTCTCCTCTTCTCCTCCTCTCCTCCTCCTCTTCCTCTCTTCCTCCTCCTCTTCTTCTCTCCTCCCTCCCCTCTCCTCTTCCTCCTCTTCCTCTTCTCCTCCTTCTCCTCCTCCTCTTTCTCTTACTCCTCTCCCTCACTTCAAATCCACACTGTACAGTTTCATAAATTATTACAAAGCCCCATTCCTATTTCCAGAAATAGCTGATCATTTGTTTCCGAGGAGCTCAGAAATAGGGCAGGTAGGGTACAGCTAGCAAAACAATGGCTTAACTTAAGTAAGCATCAGGATGAATGGAGTTATAAGCTGTGTTTGCAGAACATGGTTAATTAAGGACCAAATGAAGCAACTTTCTGGATTCCTACAGGATGTAAAATGAAAGTAATTCTAACTGGAATATTATAAATGCACAACATTAAACTAAAACTGGAACATTATAAATGCATTTGCTGAAAGTAGCTAGAGCCCAAGGAAAAAGTGGGGGATTTAATGCTTGAGGAGAGAATCTCGGCCTTTTCAACGACTTTCAATTTTTACATCATTTGATAAGCACTGTCAATATTTGAGATTAATATCTGCCAATATTTCAACTTGAGCTGGAGCAAAATATATCCTCCAACCCATCCAGAGGACTTAAGAGAAAAATCCCTGAAGAATTTCAGTCTCTCTCAGCTACTGAGATCTCCTCCAAAGCTTGACACATCCTTAGTTTTATATCAGGTTTTTGTCTCAAGCAAAATTCGAAGACTCGGAATAAAATCTAAGAAGCCCCCAAAGCATTTTGAGAAATTTCTCCAGGGCTATTTCCATTTTCCAAAGATCATGCTGGTTTTGCTTCTAAAGCTAATACACGGTGTTGTGGCCTGCAAGGGGCCAGTGAAGCTGGTGGCAGACCCAGACAGGGGAGGAGGTTGGGGAGGAACATGGGCCAGTCCTGGAGTCTGGGGAAGGCTCTGATGAGGGCTCTGCGTCAAAGGCAGAGATGGGGCCAGAGCTGTCTGACAGTTATCAGCTGCCTTCGGAGTCGGACATCAGTGAGGCAGAGGAACAGCTGGAGCCTGTTCCCAGTGTGCGCATGCACAGAGTTGCCAGACAAATGGAACGGCTAAGGAACAAGGGTCGGTAAAATGAGGACCCCAGTTGGTGGGGGCAATGTTGTGGCCCCGCCAGCAGAGCTGGCAGCAGAGTCAGACAGTGAAGACATTGGGAAGAAACATGGGCCAGTCCTGGAGGCTGGGGAAGGCTCGGATAACGGCCCTTCATGGAGGCAGAGAGAGGACCAAGGCCTTCGGAGCTAGACAGCAGTGGGGCAGAAGGACAGCTGGAGCCTGTTCCCAGTGTGTGCATGCGCAGAGCTGCCAGATGAAGGGAACAGCTAAAGAACAAGGCTCAACTTGGGAGTAAGGCCACAGGTGGATGGTGAATGGCCCCTCCCATAGGGAATAAAAGAGGAGCGAAAGGGGAGTGGAGTTTGCAGGAGACAATTAGTTCATTCCTGCATTCTTGCCAAGTATTGCGGAGTCTGAAAGATATCGGCCTGGCTACTCTCCAAGCCTGATAAAGGTCGGTATTGGGAACTATCTTGAAAGACTGTGGAGGAGGAAAGACTTTGCTGGAGAGGAATTCACTGTCAATTAAATAAAAGGGGTTTATCAGGATGAGGACTCGGCTTCATGCTGCTGGGGAAGCCTAGATCAGAACAGGTAGTCCTTGACTTAGGACCACAACTGAGGTCCAAAATTTCTGTTGTTAAGTGAGACAAATGTTAAGGCAGTTTTTTCCCATTTTACGACCTTCCTTGCCACTGTTGTTAAGCCAATCACCGCAGTTGTTCGTTTAGTCACATGGTTGTTAAGTGAATCTAGCTCCCCCCTCGACTTTGCTTGTCAGAAGATCGCAAGAGGGGAATCACCTGACCCCGGGACACTGCGACCGTCACAAATATGAACCAGTTTCCCAGTGGCCAAATTTTGATTGTGTGACGATGGGGATGCTACAATGATTGTAAATATGAAAAACGGCCATGTCACTTTTCCCAGTACGGTGGTATCTTCGACCGGCTACTAAACGAATGTCCTGTAAGTCAAGGACTACCTCTAACGTGGTGACAATAGAATTGTGCATGAGGGTCTTCAGTTCCCAGGTATTTTCAATATGAACGCACCTCCGATATTGCTGGTTTTCACCTGAATGACGTACGTGTCGTCTTCAATCATCAGCTCATCGTTGATCATCGCTGCAATCTCACACTCGAGGGTCAGATTGTCCCCCCACTGTTTGGAGAGCCAGTCGCTGTAGGTAAACGTGGCAACCTCTTGAGTGGACAAGTTCTTCACGGTGACCTAGGAAAAACCACCAACTGAATGAATTCCAGCTGCAGGCGAAACTACACAACCCAGACGATGAGGGGACTTGAAGGTTAAAACGTATAAAGAACGGTTGATGGAATTGGGTATGTCTAGTTCAGGGCTCAGCAACCTGCGGCTCTGGAGCCGCATGTGGCTCTTTCATCCCTCTGCTGCGGCTCCCTGTCGCTGGTCAGCTCCACAATTGATGGGGCTTTTGGTTAGGACAGGTAGAGGGAAAAGGATGCCGTGCTAGGAGGAGACTCTATGGTGGGGGAAGCGGACTTTTGGTTGGCTCCAGAATTGAAGGGGGGGGCTTCCAATTAGGACCTTTGTGGCTCTTTGAATGTTTAAGGTTGCTGATACCTGGTCAAGTTTAACGAAAAGAAAGACTAGGGGAGACATGATAGCAGTCTTCCAGTATCTCAGGGGCTGCCACAAAGAAGAGGGAGTCAAGCTATTCTCCAAGGCACCGGAGGGCAGGACAAGAAGCAATGGGTGGAAACTAATCAAGGAGAGAAGCAACCTAGAAATACGGAGGAATTTCCTGACAGTTAGAACAATTAATCAGTGGAACAGGATTTGCCTCCAGAAGTTGTGAATGCTCCAACACTGGAGGTTTGCAAGAAGCAATTGGACAACCATTTGTTTGAAGTGGTATATGGTTTCCTGCCTGAGCAAGGGGTTGGACTAGAAGACCTCCAAGGTCCCTTCCAACTCTGTTATTCTCTTCTCTTCTGTTTTGTGGCAAGGAGGTACTCTCCAAGAAAATGAGGATACAGGTGCTCCTCAACTTAACAATCATTCATTTAGTGACTGTTCAAAATTACAGCAGCACTGAAAGCGGTGACTTATGACTGTTTTTCACACTTGCAACATCCCCATGGTCACATGATCAAAATTCAGATGCTTGGCAATTGGCATTTATTTATGACGGTTGCAGATTCCTGGGGTCACGAGCACTGGTGGGATTCAGCCAGTTCGCACCTATTCGGGAGAACCGGCTGTTAACTTTCTAGGCAGTTCGGAGAACCGGTTGTTGGAAGAAATCTCCTTTTGGTTTTCCCCCCACTTTACAGGGCTAATCCTGTAAGGAAGGCAGGAAGGAAACATTCTGGTGTTGTTTCTAGCCTGATCTTTATTGCCCTGCTTACAGAAACTGCCTCTTCGGTTAACCCTTGCTACATTGCAACAGCTAAGGCGAAGCGCCCATCGACCTGAGTGACGTTGGGTTGGCCACGCCCAACCAGTCACATGACCACCGAGCCATGCCTACCCAGCTGGTCATTAGGGCAGAGGACCCGGTTGTTAAATTATTTGAATCCCACCACTAGTCACGAGATCACTTTTTGGCGACCTTTTCACAAGCAAAGTCAATGGGGAAGCCAGATTCACTTAACAACAGCATGATTGTGGGTTGTAACTTCGAATGGTTACTAAATGAATAAGCAAAGGACAACCAGTGTTTATCAATATGGAGATGGAAGGGTTTTGGCTTATGCAATTCTTTCCATTGTCAATTGAGATTGACATCTTAATGCAACCCTGGGATTGATGCATTCCACCTTATAATGAGTACCCCTACTATCCATCCATCAATCCAGCGATGCCCCTACCCACCCACACCCACACCCACACATTTAACTGCAGCTAGTCCTCATTTTACAACAATTCAGTTAGTGACCGTCCAAAGTTACACTGACAAAAGTGACTTAGGGCCAAAAGTCTGTGGAGATTCTCAGTCCTCCAGGTCATGGTTGCCCCATGACGTTTTTTCAGGAGGCAACTGGACTTCCTTGTTTTTGTTTTCTTTTGAAGACATTTCACTTCTCATCCAAGAAGCTTCTTCAGTTCTGACTGGATGGTGGGGAATGGAAGGATTTATATTCCTTGCAAGACAGCTGGTCATTTGCATCCTTTTAGCAAGTTGTTGAGGCCACTTGGGAGGGTTGTCTGGGCCCTCAAGGACACCTGAGTGGTGCTCCTGGTTTCTGTAATCTGGATTTCCCCCCCCCCCCAGAAATTCATTCCTACTCCCACACTATTCAAAGTTAAACCTCCAAGTCAGTGGTGGGTTTCAAAAGTTTTTGGAACCTCTTCTGTAGGTGTGGCCTGCTTTCCGGGTCCGCTGGTGGAACCTCTTCTAACCGGTTCGGTAGATTTGACGAACCGGTTCTACCGAATAGGTGCGAACTCGTAGGAACCCACCTCTGATCCAAGTGCTTCAATGACCCTCTAAAACAGTGGTTCTCAACCTGTGGGTTGGGACCCCTTTGGGGGGTCGAACGACCCTTTCACAGGGATCGCCTAAGACCATCGGAAAACACATATTTTTTTAAATAAATAAGGAAAACATAAAGTAATTTTATGGTTGGGGGCAGAGGTGGGTTCCTACCAGTTCGCACCTATTCGGTAGAACCGGTTCGTCAAATCTACCGAACCGGTTACAAGAGGTTCCACCAGCGGACCCGGAAAGCAGGCCACACCTACAGAAGAGGTTCCAAAAATTTTTGAAACCCACCACTGGTCCTTGGATACGATTACTCTACACTATCATGCTCCTATTTATAAAACTCAGTGCCTCTGTGAAAGGTAAGGATGACGACTGCGTTTGTGGTGCAATCAGAACATTGCGTGTGTTGAAGTTGTTTTAACGCAAACCAAAGATGCCTTTTAAAAACCAAGTTACATCCTATTCTTATGCATGCCAGTGCTGTGTGTGAGGTAATTTAAGGTGGTTCTGACAAGTGTCGTCAGCATCTTCATATCCGGTCACATGGGCGGCAAGCCACTCCCATCCGGTCACATGGGCGGCAAGCCACTCCCACAAAGGAGGCCACACCCACAGAGTAGGTTTGAACAATTTTGGAAACCCACCACTGGTTGGGGGTCACCACAACATGAGGAACTGTATTAAAGGGTCGCGGCATTAGGAAGGTTGAGACCCACTGCTCTAAAAGGATGCAAATTGTTAAGTCTATCCCCGTTAGGAGACTAGAGTTGTGCAGCAGAAATTAGTAACGAATAAGCTGCTGAATAGTCCACTCACAGCCACCAAAGGTAAAACAAGGAATAGCTTTACTTGCGTAACAAAAATAGGATAAATAGTCTCCAAAATCAGACTATAAGCAGTCTTGTAGTATATAAACAGTCTATTTACAACACGTTGAAGTTACAGTTGCTCAACTCACAATTCACCATGCAGACAGGTAACTAACATAGAGACTAGCCACCATCCAATACACGGTCCTCTCTCCAATTACTAAGCACATAAAGTAATAGTCAGTAACTATCAGTAACTATCAGGAAATCAGGAGCATCAGGGAGAACTCCATACTAGTTCATACTTCCTTATATGGCTGCTTAAAACAATAGCATCCAATTACATCTCTCTAGCATTTAAAGTAACAGGTACATTTGTTACAATCATGGCTTATGCTCACATTGCCAAGCCAAGACTAGGGTTACATCCCTAACACAAATGACTGTGAAGCAGTATACCAGTCTTAGTGCTAGTGCTAGCTATCATCTGCCTCTCTATCTCTATCTTCTGTCTATCTACAATATCTATCTATCATTGTCTATCTGTTTCTCTATCTGTCTATATTCTTTCTCTTTATCCATCCATCCATCCATCCATCCATCCATCCATCCATCCATCCATCCATCTATCTCTGATGCAGTGGTTAGAATGGAGTATTGCAGGCTGACTCTGCCCACTGCCAGCAGTTCGATCCTGACCAGCTCAAGGTTGACTCAGCCTTCCATCCTTCCGGGGTTGGTAAAATGAGGACCCAGATTGTTGTGGGGCAAGAGGCCGACTCTGTAAACCGCATAGAGAGGGCTGTAAAGCACTGTGAAGCGGTATATAAGTTTATAAGCTATCATCTGTCCCTCTATCTCTATCTTCTGTCTATCTACAATATCTATCTATCATTGTATATCTGTTTCTCTATCCGTCTATATTCTTTCTCTTTATCCATCTGTCTGTCTGTCTGTCTGTCTGTCTGTCTGTCTGTCTGTCTGTCTGTCTGTCTGTCTGTCTGTCTGTCTATCTATCTATCTATCTATCTATCTATCTATCTATCTATCTATCTATCTATCTATCTATCTATCTATCTCTGGTGCAGTGGTTAGAATGGAGTATTGCAGGCTGACTCTGCCCACTGCCAGCAGTTCGATCCTGACCAGCTCAAGGTTGACTCAGCCTTCCATCCTTCCTAGGTGGTTAAAATGAGGACCCAGATTGTTGGGGGACAATAGGCTGACTCTGCAAACTGCTTAGAGCGGGCTGTAAAGGGCTATGAAGCAGTACATATAGAATAGAATAGAATAGAATAGAATAGAATATCAGTTGATAGTCAAGGTTACAAATAAGCTATCAAATCGTACTAGGAAACAAATAAAACAATATAAATATGTAAAGATACAAGCAACATGGTTATAGTCATAAGTGGGAAGAGATAGATACTAGGAAGGAAGAGAAGAATAGTAGTAATACATTCTTAGTAAATTATTCACAGTGTTGTGGGAATTAGTTGTTAAGCAGAATGATGGCATTCTGGGAAAAACTGTCAAGTGCTATTACTATTGCTACTGACTTATTAACTGCAGGGATTTGCTTAACAATGGAGGCAAGAAAGGTTGTCTCACTGAACAACAGAAAGATTGGGCTCAGCGGTGGTCGTAAAGCAAGGACTACCTATATTGTTATGGACCCGAAACCAGGAAAGCACAGATGGGTGTTCCATGTATCTGCCTAGCAACCAGAATGAGCAGGCCGAAGCTTTAATTGGCTTCCCTATCTTTACTTAGCGCTGGTAGTGTACCATCTGTGCGCTACCCCCACAATGACGTCCGTCTGTCTATGTTCTGATGTGCCCCCACTCAAAATTGATGTGAGGCCAGATCAGTTTTCACACTACGGTTTCTGAAACCTACCAAGATACAATTCGGAGTATGGGTATTTCATGGGTTTGGGAGGAGCTGTCGTGCTCCAGAATCTCATGGGTCCAGATCAGGGGTGAGAAACCAGTGGGCTGTTTATATTCTGACCCGGGTCCCAAACATGACAAGCCCTTTGTAGATAACAAAACGTTCCCTTTATTAGGCATTCCAGTTGTCTGCCACACCTATTCATCTCCACCCCCTGTCCCTTATCCACAGAATTAGGGTGGGGCTTCGCTAGCAGCGGTGGCTCTTCCGTCCCAAGGACCGGCCCATAGATTTCCACTAATCTCCTCTCCTCTGTCTTCTGCACATCCGTGTGTCAGAATGGGGGGGCTACATTTTCTCTGGCAGAGGGCTGCAGGAGGCTGTCGCAGCCAAAAATGGAACCTCAGTGAATGATGCCAAGCTGGCTACGACCACATCGGGAATGCCCATCTTGGCCACGCCATGTCCCCCAGCTCGCCCACAGTTCAAACACAATCCTGATGTGGCCTTCAATGAAATCAAGTTTGACACGTTGGACTAGAAGACCTACAAGTGGTGGGTTTCTCCCGATTTCGGCCCGGTTCAGCCAAACCAGTAGTAGTGGCGGCGGGAGGCCCCACCCGCCCACCCAGACACTTCTGCGCATGTACAAGAGCGTACCTGAACCAGTAGTAAAAATATTTGCAACCCCCCCCCCACTGGACGAGTACTATTACTGGACTTAAAATGGAAGAGGAAAACAGCTGATTACTTTTCCTTTCTACCTTCTGCAACTGTTTGCAGATTTCTTCCTTTCCCCCTTTTTATTTGAGGCTTTAGGGAGGCCTGCTAGGCCCAAAATGGGGTGCAGAGTGGTGCGGCACCCCCATTCCGTGGCCCATTTTTGGTCACAGGAGGCTTCAGGGAGGCCTGTTATGCTCAAAACGGGGTGAGTGGGGGGTCACACGTATGCACAGGAGGCGGGCGCATTGCATTGTGGGTGTGGCAGTGGTGGGTTGCAGGTGGTACGCCCCGGTATGGGCATACCAGAGTCTGCCCGGAGCACCAGATACTGTTCCGGTACGGTGCTCTGGAGGGCCCACCCACCCACCCGAGGTTCTTACCTGTCTTTTAAGGCTTCCGCGCTTCTGTGCAGGCGCATGGCGCATACAGCGCCTGCACAACGCTGCACTGAGCAGCTGGAGCGTCGCTGAGGCTCACGGAGGCGGTAAGACGTACGCACGTGCTGTGCATGTCCATGTGGACGCCACCTGGCCCGCTCCAATTGTACCGGTTGGAATGGGATCCGGAACCCACCACTGGGGTATTGTGGCCCAGCAGGAGCAGTTGGAGCTGCCACCAGACTCTGACAGCGAGGGGCCCTATGAGTCGGCTCTGGAGGATGTGGAGGACCCTGGACAGGGTTCTGACTCTGAGCAGGGTACAGAGAGGCTGGTTGGTCACCAGGAGGCCCCTGAGCCTTGGACCAGTGGGGAGGAGACAAGGGAGTGTGAGCCTGACATCAGCAGTGAGTTGTTCCTAGATGTCCGGCACCAAAGAGCTAATAAGCATCGGGAACAGTTGCGCAGTTACAGGAAGTGATTGCACTCAGCTGGTGGTCATTAGGCTCCTCTCCAGACTATAAAAGGACTGCTTGTGCACACGGCCCTTTTGCAGAAGTCAACGCAGGAACTAATGTTGGAGAACATTATTGTGAGCTTGGCAGGCTGGATTGCTGCCAAGGCTTACCTGTACTGGTTAGCTGCCAAGGACCTGTCTGTCTGTTATGCTTGGCTTTCAGCCACCGAGGTTTATGCTTCTTGTTAATTAAAGTGCTGTGAAATTCCAGTTAAGCTTGTCTCGGCATTTGTTACTGGACAGAGGAGGGGGTCAGAACACTGGAGTGTGGGCACAAAGACAATTTCAGCACACAAGGATCAAAAGGTTAGCCCTCCCTGTTCTAGGCTGTGGTCTATATGGGAAAAACCCAGAAAAGGAAACTTCAGAAGAACATAAGCAAATACCTCCACATTTTTCCCAAGGAAAAATATCTAGAAATGTTCAGGGTCTGCTGAATTTTTGGCGCCTTGCTGGCCGTTAGAACATTCTTCCTCGGATTAGAGGATTACAATTTAGGAAAACTAAGATTTCAAAACAAAACTGCTTAATACTGATCTGCATACGGAGCCCAGCTGGAAAAGAGAGTCATCATTCATGCATTCTTTTCTTGGACAGCTCTCTGTCTTCACTGCATTTACGACAAAAAAACAACAGCGGAGGGAATTTTCAATACAGGCAGTCCTCGACTTACAACCACAATTGAGCCCAAAATTTATGTTGCTAAGCGAGACACTAGATAAGTCAGTTTCGCCCCATTTATTTTTTTTGCTACAGATGTTAAGTGAATCAGGTTCAAGTTGTTCGGTTAAAAACATGGATGTTAAATGAATTTGGCTTCCCCACTGACTTTGCTTGTCAGAAGGACACTGCGACCGTCGCAAATATGAGTCGGTGGCCAAGCACCACCACCCCACCCGGGGGAGGGCCTTCTCTGTGGCTGCTCCGGCCCTCTGGAACGATCTCCCCGTGGAGATTCGGACCCTCACCACCCTTCAGGCTTTCCCACAAAGCCCTCAAGACCTGGCTGTTCAGGCAAGCCGGGGGGTGATGAGTTCCCAGCCCCACTCGAATTGTTGCGGCTGTTGAGGAGTTTTTTAAATTTGTTTTTTGTATTTTGTTTCTGTCTTGTTTGTTTTCTTTGTATTGCCCCCCACTTCTCTATTGGTTTGTTAGCCGCCCTGAGTCCCCCTGGGAATAGGGCGGCATACAAGTTTAATCAGGGGTGGGTTTCTCGCCCCATTCCAACCGGTTCGATTGGAACGGGGCCGGTGGCGTCCTCGTGCACGTGCGCAGTGCACGCATGCGTACTAGTGCCTGTGCGATGCTCCAGCTGCTCCTGGAGGATCGCGCAGGCGCTGTATGCGTTCTGCGCATGCGTGGAAGCGCAGAACTCGTCAAAACCAGGTAAGAAACACGGGCGGGCGGGTGGATCCTTAGGCGTTCCCAGAAGTTACTTACTTCCGGGTTCGCCGACCAACCGGTTCGCAGGGACCGCCGCGAACCGCCTGAAACCCACCCCTGAGTTTAATAAACTATAACTATAGCTAATTTTATTCATGTGACAATGGAGATGCTGCAACGGTCGTAAGTGTGAAAAGCAGTCATCAGTCGCTTTTTTTCAGCACTGTTGTAACAGCCACTAAACGAACTGTTTTCCCGAAGGTGCTTTTCCAAAAGGCAACTGGACTCCCTTTGTTTGTTGAAAACGTTTCGCTTCTCATCCAAGAAGCTTCTGAAGATCAGTCAAAACTGAAGAAGGTTCTTGATGAGAAGAGAAATGTCTTCAAGGACAAACCAAGTTGCCTTTTGACAAAGAGGCTTTTTTCAAGAGGCAACTGGACTTTCTGGGTTTTTCTTTGAAGGCATTTCACTTCTCATCCAAGAAGCTTCTTCAGCTTGAGTGGATGGTGGGGAACGGAAGGATTCATCCTCCCTTGCAGACAGCTGGTCATTTGCATCCTTTTTAGAGAGTCATTGAGGCCACTTGGAGGTTTATAGCTGTGTCCTCAGGGTCACTTGGGTGCAAGGGGGTGCAAGTGGGTGTGGAGCAGAGGTGGGGTTCCTACCAGTTCGCACCAGTTCAGTAGAACCGGTTCATCAAATCTACCGAACCGGTTAGAAGAGGTTCCACCAGTGGACCCGGAAAACAGGCTACACCTACAGAAGAGCTTCCAAAATTTTTTGAAACCCACTACTGACAAATACACACACACACACACACACACACACACACACACACACACACACACACTCACAGAGAGAGAGAGAGAGAGAGAAAAAGAGAAAGAAAGAAAGAAAGAAAGAAAGAAAGAAAGAAAGAAAGAAAAAATGAGAGAGAGATGAAAGAAAGAAAGAAAAGGGACAGAGAGACAAAAGGAAGGAGAGAGAGAGAGAGAGAGAGAGAGAGAGAGAGAGAGAGAGAGAGAGAGAGAGAGAGAGAGAGAGAGAGAGAACACATGGCCGGCAAGCCACTCCCACAAAGGAGGCCACACCCACAGAGTAAGTTTCAATTTTTTTTGAAACCCACTACTGACAGATACACACACACACACAGAGACTCACAGAGAGAGAGAAAGAGAAAGAGAAAGGAAGGAAGGAAGGAAGGAAGGAAGGAAGAAAGAAAGAAAAAAAGAAAGAAAGAAAGAAAGAAAGAAAGAAAGAAAGAAAAAGTGAGAGAGAATGAAAGAAAAAAGGAAAAAGGGACACAGAGACAAAAGGAAGGAGGGAGAGAGAGAGAGAGAGAGAGAACATATGGGCGGCAAGCCACTCCCACAAAGGAGGCCACACCCACAGAGTAGGTTCAAAAAATTTTTGAACCCACCACTGGTGTGGAGCCTTCTTAGAACTTCTGAAAGCATTTGCACTACCGACCCTGAGGACACAGATAAACCTCCGAGTGACCTCAACAACTCTCTAAAAAGAATGCAAATGGCCAGTTCTCTGAAAAGAATAGAAATCCTCCCATTCCCCACCATCCAGTCAGAGCTGAAGAAGCTTCTTGGATGAGAAGTGAAACGTCTTCAAAGAAAAAGAGCATGAAGCAAACCCCTGCTTCTGACAAAAACACCTTTTGCTAATTGACTGTGAATTCTGCTCATTCGCATCCAGCAAAGTCTTTCAAGGGAGGATTTACAGTCACAGACTTATCCGGGTTGGAGAGCTGCCAGGCCAGTATATGCAGAACTTGGCAGAGAGTTTCAGAGAATCACGAATGAATTAAGCGAACTAATGGTCTCCTGCAAACTCCACTCCCCTTTCGCTCCTCTTTTATTCCTTATGGGAGGGGCCATTCACCATCCACCTGTGGCCTTACTCCCAAGTCGACCCCTGTTCTTTAGCTGTTCCCTTCGTCTGGCAATTCTGCCCATGCACACACTGCGAACAGGCTCCAGCTGTTCGTCTGCCTCACTGATGTCTGACTCCGAAGGCAGCTGATCACTGGCATACGGCTTTGGCCCCCTCTCTGCTTCTGACACAGAGCCCTCATCAGAGCCTTCCCAGACTCCAGGCCTGGCCCATCTTCCTCCCCAACCTTCCCCACTCTCCGAATCTGCTGCCAGCTCCGCCGGCTGCTGGCGGGCCACAAGAGTACGCATGCGTTTTCCTGTCTGTGTAGATTACAGTTCTAAAAGAAACATGATTGGTTAGCCAAAGTAAAAATGAACTGCGTTTAAATGATCCTTTCTAAAATTGCAAACGTTGAAGATGTCTGCCAGTACCACCAAATATGAAACATTCCTTTTTTTAAAAAGTCCACAGCAACTATGTTTTCCCCAAAGGAGAGACTACCCCTCCCACTCAAAAATGTGGATTTGTGATGGATACCAGGTGCCCTGGCACGCTGCCAGCATGCCTTTCTCATAACGTCTAATAGCAGAGCGTCCATTGAGGGAAATTATATGTTACACTTGGCTATTTTTCCTTTCCTCCCCCCCCCCTTTTTTTTTTCTGACACACCTCCTTGGTCTTCCTTTCTGCCAAGATAAGGAAGGGGGGAAAAAAAGAGGAAATGTTATCAAAATGTATCCCCTTGCCAAGAAGAGAAGAGAAATTTCTCGTGCCTGTTCCAAGTCCTCAATCACAATAAATGGAATATATATTTAGATGGCCTCTGAAGGAAGAGCCCACTGGAATCAGGAGCACGGATCATTTCGATGGTGTGATTAAAACACAAGCACATCTTCAGCGCAACAGATGGAGCCAGGACAGATTCATTTCCTGTCTCACCCGCCAGAAAAAGAAAATTGTTCTATCGTCTGTGCCTAGTTTATTTTCTTCTTCTTCGGGAACTCAAGGCTGCATATGTCTATGGCAGGGGCCAGCAACTTGGGCTCTGGAGCCGCATGTGGCTCTTTCATCCCTCTGCTGTGGCTCCCTGTCACTGGTCGGCTCCACAATTGATAGGGTTAGAGCTTTTGGTTAGGACAGGTAGAGGGGAAAGGATCTCGTGCTAGGAGAAGACTATGGTGGGGGGGAACCAGACTTCCAGTTGGCAGAGGAAAGAGGATGCCTCACTATGAGGAGACTCTATTGGAAGGAAGGAAGGGAGGGAGAGAGGGAGGGAGGAAATAAGGAAGGAAGGAGAGAGGGAGGGAGGAAGGAAGGAAAGAACTAAAGGAGGAGGAGGAGAGGAGAAGGACTGTGAGAAGGACTCAACAACTCTGAGGTCGGTTGTTTTCTTGCAGACCTTTCATTACCTAATGAGTGCTAGAAGGGAGTAGGGTTTGTGAAAGGAGATGAAGAGGAGGAGGAGGAAGAAGAAAACAAGGAGAATAGAAGGAGGACTGTGGGGTCCTTGGTGCTCTCTGAGATTTTGTGGTTTTCTTGAAGATGTTTCATTACCCAACTAGGTGACATCATCAGTACTAGAAGGGAGTGTTGTTTGCAGAGAGGAAGGAAGGAAGTGGGAGGAGGAAGAGGAGGATTGTGGGGTCCTTGGTGCTCTCTGAGGTTGGTTGTTTTCTTGCAGACATTTCATTACCCAACTAAGCAACACCATGAGTACTAGAAGGGAGTAGGGTTTGGGAGGATGAGGAGAATAGAAGGAGGACTGTGGGGTCCTTTTCTTGCAGTCATTTCATTGTCAAACTAAGTAACATCATCAATGCTAGAAGGGAGTGGGGTTTGTGGAGTAAGAGGAGGAGGGATGTGGGATCTTTGGTATTCTTTGAGATGGGTGGACCTTTTTGCAGATGTTTTATTACCCAATAGGTATCATCATCAATGCTAGAAGGATTAAAGAATATGGATATTCTACCTGTTCCCAGAACCAGTCAGGGCGGCATCCAGTCCCGTCTGTCCTTATTCGCATCTTCTTGAGTGGCGCGATATCTGGAATCTCCATGATAAAAGTATCCTTTTGGCCAATTTCAAATCTGGAAGAGAAGAGACATTTGCTGAGAATTTCTGGTGCCTGGCTTGTCATCTGAGAGGAAGGACATCAACCAGATGCTTTTAAGTGCATGGGATTTAAGTGCTGAAATTCCTTAGATACAGCTTGGCCAAATTGGAGAAAGTTGGAGTACAACATAGGATAATTACTTGCGTGTTGTTACTCTGAAAGATTAAAAAGTGTGCATGCCTTTGTCATTTGTCTACATCAATTTATTTCCACAGCTTTTTTCTTTTTTTTCAAAGACTAGCTGATAACCTGGTGTTGACCAGGTATTTATTTATAGGGGGGGAAATGTCTGGACCAAACATAATTTCTAATGTTGGATTTTCCCCCTTACCAGAGGGAGTCCCCTTGTGGAGTACTGTGAAGCCGTTACCATGGCAATTCCACTGCTCTATACAGTAGAAGCCATTTTAAGGGAGTACAGTAGAAAGCTGTTTTAAGGCACAACAGGCTATATCCTAACAGAACAACATCCCACCAACACCACCCCGGAAGGGTGTTAGGGGTATCTTACACCCACAGTATTTGTTTCCAGAGAGTAACTCATCTGTGTACCAAATTTGGTTGAAATTGCTCAAGGCATTCTAGAGTTATGCTGGAACACACACACACACACGTATGTATGTATGTATGTATGTATGTATGTATGTATGTATGTATGTGAAGATGTAGCATCTAGCCAGATGTGGCAGAACTTCTGAAATCTAAGTAAGGTTGGACTTGGCTAGTAGTTAGATGGAGATGATCAGGTCATCCCAACTTTGATAGGGTGGGAAGACCACCCCATCTCTTTAGACAATGGGAAAATCAATTCAGTATGATTGCCCAAAACCACATAGATAGGTCACCTATCCTGAGGCCACCAGGAATTGAGTCAAAGAACTGTTAATTTGGCAGCATTTAACTGGAAATACAGTACCGTAGTATGCCTGTGGGCAAACATCTAGCTAATGGTTCTTCTTTATCATTTCACTTCAGAGGTATACACAAGTGTTGTGGCCCAGCAGGAGCCGTTGGGGCTGCCGATGGACTTCGATAGTGAGGGACCCTATGAGTCGGCTCTGGAAGATGTGGAGGACCCTGGGCAGGGTTCAGACTCTGAGCAGGGACCAGAGAGGCTGGTTGGCCACCAGGAGGCGCCTGAGGCATGGAGCAGTGGTGAAGATCAAAGGGAGTTTGTCCCTGACGTCAGGTACTGAAGCAGTGGTGAAGATCAAAGGGAGTTTGTCCCTGACGCCAGGCAGAGAAGGGCGGAGAAATGGAGGCAGCAATTATGGAGACACACTCATAAGAGATAATCAAGCCCAGGTGGTTGTGGCTTGGCTCCTCCCAAGAGAATATATAAGAAGAGACTTTGGGAGGAGACCTTTTGCAGGACACAACCGTTATACTAAGTTGGAGAAGCTCTTGTGTGTATCTCTTATCTGTGGGAGTCTGGGTTGCTGCCAACGTCTTGCCTGTGAGTAATTACTGTGAATAAAGCGTGGCTAACAGTAAGCTTGTGTCGGCGTTACTCACCGGATGGAGGTGGGGTCAGAACACACAAGTATACACAAGTACAGAATTAGGTAGTGCCTGGCTCAATAGTAGTAACTGTGACAGGGATCTTGGAGTCCTAGTGGACAATCAGATTGGAAGGAATCTTCAGATACAGATTAACGGAAGGGACCTTGTAGGTCATCTAGTCCAACCCCCCCCCCCAAGAAACAGACCCTACACCATTTTTGCCAGATGGCAGTCCAGTCTCTTCTTGAAAGCTTCCGGTGATGAAGCTCCCACAACTTCTGGAGGCAAGCTGTTCTGGGAATTCTGGGAGTTGACGTCTGCCAGGCTTAAAATTGCCAAGGTAGGAGACTCCTGTACTAGACCACATTGGTTGAAAACATTGCTGATCCCACAATAGAGAGCAGGGGCCAGAGTGGGCATTTCCAGAAACAGGCAAGTCTACTTGAGTTTGTTTGTAGAATTATTCATCTCAGCTCCTGGTTCTTATGCTGTGAGTGCCAGCATTCCCAAATAGCATCCAAAGTAAATCAGAGTCCAAGGCAAAGTATTCCTCAAAGTTCCAATTTATTAAGAGAGCCCTCTGGGAAAAACTCGAACTTGAAAGCTTCCCAGTTTTCCCCACCCAGTTGAAAGTTCAAGATCTTGCCCCCCACCCACCCACCCACAAGTCCATCACATGGTCCAATCTCCCACCACCATGCTGGCAGTTCCACCCATCCAATTCCGGTCAGGTGCAGAGACAAAAGATGACCTTGGCTTTCGAGAAAGAATTTTGTTATGGCTGCATGTCATCTAATTCTCACTTCCCATTTTCCCATAATAGAAAATGTATAGCGAAATAATAGAAAGTGTGGCAGGCCAAAGATCCAAAAGGAAAGATGGCTGCAGTCCTGACAGTGAGGATATTAACCAGAGGCTGTTATCCTCAACTCATGAATTGGACAGCAAGAGGGGTTAAGGGTTAAGTTTAATGCACAACAGGACATAAATCTGAAGAAAAGTCTAATAAAGAAAAGGGAGGGAGAGGGAGAGAAAGAGAGAGAGAGAGAGAGAGAGAGAGAGAGAGAGAGAGAGAGAGAGAGAGAGAGAGAGAGAGAGAGAGAGAGAAAGAAAGAAAGAAAGAAAGAAGAAAGAAAGAAAAAGAAAGAAAGAAAGAAAGAAAGAAAGAAAGAAAGAACACTTGGAAGCCACACTCATTCCTCCAGATAGTTTGTTCCCCCTGAGTATTTTTCCCTTGTGTCCACTTATCAATATTTGTGTTTCCGGAGCTATTTCACAGCTAATGCTGATTTAAATTAAATGGCCTTATTATCTGAGACAGTTTAAAAGATGTTCTGGTAGAATGCATCTATCACCTTGCACTACCACTTAAAGGGAGGGGAGATTTACTACCTTTCTGGGCCCAGTCTGGGGGTGAATAAACCATCTTTGGCTACCTCAATAATTCCCAAACGACAAGCACGTTTGGGGTTAATTTAGAGCCTCTGGGCCTTTGGTGTTGGGGCAGGAGAGCCTTATAATTTACTAGCGGCCGCTCCATTTCAGCTTAGTAAAAAAACCCGGATTGTTTAAAAAGAGAATACCTTGGCCAAAAATACAGAGGGTTAGAAACGATAATAGGGAAACTGTGTAGATTTTAAATCTGAATTGTGTGTGTGGGTTTTTTTTTAATTATTATTACAGATGATATCGGAAAAAATTGTCAGTTTTGTTGCAGAAATCATATCCAGAAAGCACACACAGGTAACTGATTCAGCAGATTCGTTAACTTCTCCTTATATACTGCTGGAAGTTAAAACCCACCCCTCTCCTAGGGAAGTGAAATAGTATGGGATACACTAAAAAAACCCAGAATGTTTCCCCTAAAAAGAAAAGTAGAAACTCAGAGGCAGAAACTCAGTTGCCCCCACCTTTGTCAATGACCCATTAAGGCCTGAGCCAATCTATTCTACATAACAAAGATCTACCCCCTTCAGGCAGACCCATCTAGCAACAGAAACTCACCACATGGCACCTGTGAAGATTACATCATCCAGAAAGGGAAACAAGCTTGGGTCTCAGGACAGCCTACTAAGACACACACCCCAACCCAGGAATCTGACAGCCAATTAGAATACATTTACATACAATACAATACAATACAATACAATACAATACAATACAATACAATACAATACAATACAATACAATAGCAGAGTTGGAAGGGACCTTGAAGGTCTTCTAGTCCAACCCCCTGTCTAGGCAGGAAACCCCATACCGTTTCAGACAAATGGCTATTCAACATCTTCTTAAAGACTTCCAGTGTTGGGGCATTCACAACTTCTGGAGGCAACATCTGTTCCACTAATTAATTGTTCTAACTGTGAGGAAATTTCTCCTCAGTTCTAAGCTGCTTCTCTCCTTGATTAGTTTCCACCCATTGCTTCTTGTTCTACAACTCAGGTGCCTTGGAGAATAGTTTGGCTCCCTCTTCTTTGGGGCAACCTCTGAGATATTGGAACACTGCTATCATGTCTCCCCTAGTCCTTCTCTTCATTAAACTAGACATACCCAGTTCCTACAACCGTTCTTCATATGTTTTAGCCTCCAGAGCCCTAATCATCTTTGTTGCTCTTCTCTGCACTCTTTCTAGAGTCTCCACATCTTTTCTACACCGTGGTGACCAAAACTGAATGCCGTATTCCAAGTGTGGCCTTACAAGGCATTATAAAGTAGCATTAACACTTCATGTGATCTTGATTCTCTCCCTCTGTTTATGCAGCTAGAACTGGGTTGGCTTTTTTGGCAGCTGCTACACATGGCTGGCTCCTATTTAAATGGTTGTCCACTAGGACTCCAAGATCCCTTTCACAGTTACTACTGTTGAACAAGGTACCACCTATACTGTACCTGTGCATTTCATTTTCCTTGCCTAAATGTAGAACTTACTCTTTCCACCATTGAATTTCATTTTGTTAGATTCTTACACAGGAGCAGGAAACAGAAAGGTGGGACCTAGAGGGGCATAAAACCCAGGGACTCTCAGCATCTCTGCCCTTTTCTGCTCAGGAATTCAAGCAATGTGATCTTGTCCACCATTAAACCACCTAGTTGAGGGTAATAAACCATCTGCAAGAAAACAAGCAGCTCAGAGAGCACCAAGGACTCCTCATGTTAACCCTGAGCTATAAATATACTCCTTTATTAATAAGAAGAAATTTCCTGACAGTTAGAACAATTAATCAGTAGAACAACCTTGCCTCTAGAAGTTGTGAGTGCTGCACAGTGGTGGGTTTCAAAAAGTTTGGAACCTCTTCTGTAGGTGTGGCCTGCTTTCCGGGTCCACTGGTGGAACCTCTTCTAACCGGTTCGGTAGATTTGACGAACCGGTTCTACCGAACCGGTGCAACCGGTAGGACCCACCTCTGGTGCTGCATCACTGGAGATTTTTAAGAAGAGACTGGACAGTCATTTGTCTGAAATAGGATATAGGTTTTCCTGCTTGACCAAAGGGTTGGAGTAGAAGACCTTCAAAGGTCCCTTCTGTTATGGGTATCCCCGTTGGGAGACAGAAAGTAGCGCAGCGGAATGTACAGCTAGAGAGAAGGAACATCGCTAGTAGAAGAAACACACGAATAGAGTCTCAGACACTGCTAGTAAAAACAAGTAGCTTTACTACTATTAATAGCTTCACAAGCAGTGATAGTAGCTATTTGTCCAAACACAATTCAAAGAACAAACACTCACCCATTTACATTCACCCATTTAAAGCAACATCGACCATTTGTATTGTATATGAAGCTATATTTCCTACCCAACACTAGGAGTATTAGAATAGAATAGAATAGAATTTTATTATTTGTATGCCGCCCTTCTCCGGGAGGACTCAGGGCGGCGAACAATTCAAAAGGGGAAAAAGGGGAACATAGAATGAAATACAGATAATTAAAACAAGCAAGAGTAACACAGCCATACAAGTCGAGAGGGAGGGAACTCATCAACCCCAGGCCAGCTGGCAAAGCCAGGTTTTGACTGCTTTTCAGAAGGCCTGGAGAGAGGTGAGGGTCCGAATCCCTGCGGGGAGTTCGTTCCAGAGGGCTGGAGCCGCCACAGAGAAGGCCCTCCCCCGGGTAGTAGCCAGATGGCATTGGCTAGTAGATGGAACCCGGAGAAGGCCAACCCTGTGTGATCTAATGGGTCTGTGGGAGGTAATTGGCAGCAGGCGGTCTCTCAAGTACCCAGATCCAATACCATGAAGGGCTTTATAAGTTACGACTAGCACCTTGAAGCGTATCCGGAGACTGATCGGTAACCAGTGCAGCTCGCGGAGGATAGGTGTAACGTGGTGTACCGAGGTGCACCCACAATCGCTCGCGCGGCTGCGTTCTGGATGAGTTGAAGTCTCCGAATACACTTCAAGGGCTGCCCCATGTAGGAGTATACTCCCAAAACCTTCCAACTCTGTTATTTTTGTAAGCCACCCAGAGTCCTTGATACAGAGATGGGCGGCATATAAATTTAATAAATGAATGAATAAATAAATCTAAAACTGAGCGCGTTGCACAACGGTCTTTGTGCTCCGTTCATGCAATCATCGTTTGTTTAATTGATATGCTACCCAAATCATTCTTGCAAGCCTATCTGGCATCTCTAGGGCACATGTGACCCACTAAGGAAAATGCACTTGAAAAACTTGTTGGCTTTTGTTAGGCTTTGGTGTTTGGGGGGGTTGGGGGAAGGAGCTCTTAGTATTTTTTTTTAGGCTAAATGTTTATTTTAGGACTTGCACAACAATATTTATGCTTTTGCACTTCAACATAATAGCGGCAGCTCTGCCGCTGCTTTGTAGCAATCATGCCATCAAAATCTTGCAGCGTAATCAGGAGTTTGCATATAATGGATATTATAGTTTGGAGTTATTTCTTTGGTGTTTTGAAATGGATGGATTCCCAGTGACTTGCCTGCACAATTCCCTATAGTTTTTCTTGGCAATATGTTGGGGGTAGTTTGCCATTGCCTCCTTCTGTGGTTGAGAGAAAATGACCGGGCCAAGGTCACCCAGTTGGCTTCATGCCCAAGGCGGGACTAGAATTCACCATCTCCTGGTTCTTAGCCTGGTGCCTTAACAATTACCTCCCAATTACCTCCCAAAGACCCATTAGATCACACAGGGTCGGCCTCCTCCGGGTTCCATCTACCAGCCAATGCCATCTGGCTACTACCCGGGGAGGGCCTTCTCTGTGGCAGCACCGGCCCTTTGGAACGAACTCCTCGCAGAGATTCGGACCCCTCACCTCTCTCCAGGCCTTCCGAAAAGCCATTAAAACCTGGCTGTGTCGGCAGGCCTGGGGTTGATGAGTTCCCTTCCCTTCCCCTCTCGATTGTGTGTCTGTTGATTATTTTAAATGCTTGTATTTGTAGTTCTTGTGTTTCCTTCCCCTCTTGGGTTTGTGAGCTGCCCTGAGTCCCGCTGGGAATAGGGCGGCATATAAATAAAATGAAACCTAAACCTAAACCTAAACCACTACACCAAACTCTGCCTCAGTTTGGGATTAAAGCCCTAATGTAATCTCCAGAAAACTTTTCCTGGTTCAGCGTCTTCACTTCAAACTAAGATTACCATGTTTTTTTGAGTATAAGATGCACCTTCCCCGCACCCCAAAAGCATGTGGAAATGTTGGTGCATCTTATACACCAAATGCAGCCATTTTTGGCCTCCCGAAGCCCTGCCCTCGCATCCCATTTTTGCGAAAAGCGAGCAAAAAGTGGGCTGTTTCCCCACCCCCCCAGAAGCAGTCTGCAGGCTTCAGCAGGGTTGGGGGAAGGCAAAAATGCCATTTTGTGAAAAACGGCCTGTTTTCTGCCTGGTTTTTTGCCAAAACAGGGGCATTTTTGCCTTCCTTCAGCCTTGCTGAAGCCTGCAGAGTGCTCCTGAGGGCTGGGGAGGACAAAACTTTTTTTCTTACTTCTTCGAAATCTTGGTGCATCTTATAGTCCGAAAAATACGATAAATAACAAGCGAAGAAAAATACTTCGCTTTGCTAGCGACTCCAGAGCTCTACCATGGTTCACCGACAAATGCGCACCCGACAAATGCACGCCGACAAAACCGCCGTGATAAAACGGCGACGTTGAAAGAGCGCCCACTAAAGGGCGCCGACAAATGCGCACCGACAAAAGTGCGCCATCGAAAACAACGCGAAAACAATGGTAACAACGTTAACAACCCTAACCCTAACCCTAACCTAAAAACCCTAATCGCGCTTTTGTGGACGCGGTTTTGTCGGTGCGCTTTAGCGGGCGCTCTTTCAACATCGCCGTTTTGTCACGGCGGTTTTGTCGGCGCACATTTGTCAGGCACGCATTTGTCGGGTCACGCTCTACCATCAGTCAGACTAGGCCACAGAGGGGGGAAAGTGACAAACAGTTGAAGTAATAGAAAAGACAATGTTTCTCCCCCACCCCAGAGTTTAAGAATTCCTGTCTTTCCCTATAAGCCCCCATCCCCACCTTCCAAAAAACCTCAGTGGTTTAGGATTTAACAATTGTTGGAAGAAATATCCAGGTCCAGTTCCAAGCCAGGAGAAAGGCTCTGGAGACAAAAGGGAGGCTGGAGGCTGATTGGAAAGAGGGTCCATTTATAGATGAAGCAGGACCACCCAGCCCATAGTTCTGGTGCAGCTGACCACATGGAGTTGAGAGTGGAGGTTATCGATACCTTCTGTTGGTCTTTGCACTTGGTCTTCCTGTTCCTGTGCAAGAACACGTATTCTATTGGCTGTCGTAGGGGTTGCACGGATTCACAACAACTGTGGCAAGAAAGGCCGTAAGTGGGGCAAATCTCACTTAACAACCATTTTGCTTAGCAACAGAAATTTTGAGCTCAATTGTAGTCATTGTCAGGGCTTGCAGCCATATTTTCCGGTGGATTTCAGGTCTGCCACACTTTTATTATCTGCTATGCATTTTTCTATTGTGGGAAAATGGGGAGGAGGGATTGTATGGAGTTGGATGATATGTAGCCATAACAACATTCTTTCTCTAGAAAGCCAAGTCACCCTTTGTCTTTGCACACTGCACCTGACCGGAACTGGATGGGTGGAAGCTGCCAGCGTGGCGGTGGAAGATTGGACCTTGTGATGGACTTGTGGGTGTGGGGCAAGATCTTGAACTTTCAACTGGGTGGGGAAAACCGGGAAGCTTTCAGATTCGGGTTTTCCCAGATGTGCCAACATGGCTCTCTTAATAAATTGGAACTTTGAGGAATCATTTGCCTTGGACTCTGATTTACTTTTGGATGCTATTTGGAACCCCGACAATCATAATTCGAGGACTAAATTTACTTGACATTCTTTCTCCTGATAGTTCTCACGGAATGAGAATTTTCTTCTAATGGCTGTTGGCCTTGATGGCAGGAAACTGCATTCGAAGGGAAAGGATACTTCTGAGAAATTATACAGCAGGTTTTTAGCCCAACACAGGTAAATTTAAAGTCGCCTTCCAGGCAATGTTCCCTCTAAGCTGCGCGGGTGCGCGGCTGCGCACGTGGCAACAAAACACCGCACAGCAGTTTCCAACTGCCGCCCAGTGGTTTTTGTGAGACGCCTTCCACGATAATAGGAGAGGAGAGCCAGCCTAGAGACAGCAATCACAAGGCAGAAAGTAGCTGAGAGAAGGGGTGTGGGGGTTGGGAGAAGGCATGGGAAGGGCTCCCAGCAGCGGCTGCTCAGATTTGCCATTTGAGAGAGAGAGAGAGGGAGGGAGGAGGAGGAGGAGGAGGAGGGGAGTGAGGGAGCGAGGGAGAGGGAGAGTGTGTGTATCCCTCCTTCCTTCAGCCCAACACTTTCGCTGGCATCCCGGCCAGACGAGAAGGACTGCAGAGGGCCTCCTCCAGGGTTCCCTCTAAGCTGCGCGCCTGCGCGGCCGTGCAGGTAACAAAAAAACACCACGCACAAGTTTCAAACTGCAGCGCAGTGTTTTTTAATGTCTTTAAATGTGACTAAAAATATCCCCCCTCCCACCCATCTCTCTCTGCACCGAACTCTCTTCTCCATCTGGTGATTGGTGAAATCAAGGAAGACTCTGCCCAAAGACCGATGATGCTGCAGAAGGGAGAATTCCTATTGGTCCTCTTGGGCTTCGTCAGTTCCTGGGAAAATGGGATTCGCTGGTTGTAGGCTGCGTTTCTCTGCACATCCGGGGTTTCTCAGGCATTGCCTCATCTGAAGCCCCGTTCTGGGCTCAGCATTTTTTCTGCGATCCCTTCGTTTTGGGGAGAGAGGGAAGCAGCGTGGAATTGGAATGCCTGAGCAAAAAGGGGCCCACGGGATCTTGAGACTTGATTTTTGAGCAGTTCCAATCCTTTCCACTCTTTCCTTTTCCTTTCTGTTCTTCTTCTAACTTCCTTTCTTTTTCCTTTCCTTTCTCTTTGCTTTCCTTCTTTTCCATTTCCTTTCTCCTTTCCTTTCCTTTTTCCTTTCCTTCTTTTCCATTTCCTTTCCTTTTTCCTTTCTTTTCTCTTTTCCTTTCCTTTCTTCTTTCCCATTTACTTTCCTTTTTCCTTTCCTTCTTTTCTATTTCCTTTCTCTTTTCCTTTCCTTTCTCCTTTCCTTTCCTTCTTTCCAATTTTCTTTCCTTTTTCCTTTCCTTCTTTTCTATTTCCTTTCCTTTTTCCTTTCCTTTTCTTGTTTCCCATTTTCTTTCCTTTCCCTCCCCCTCCCTTCCCTCCCTTCCTTCCTGGGGGTCTGAGGGAGAGGGAGGGGACCCTTTTCCTCCTTGCCCCACTCCCAACATCTGCTCTGATGGCAATTATGGCTAAAAAAAATTCAGGTGCTCAGGAATGAAAATGTGCCGCTCGAACATTATACTTTTCTGCACACACTGAAAAAATATTAGAGGGAACATTGCTTCCAGGAGCTGCTACTCTCCAAATACCTTGGATCAAGAGAGCCAGTTAGAAGAGGCCTACCTAGCTGGAGAGCAAGACAGGGATGTTTTGCTGCTGAAGTGCCTGTTACCTGTTACCTGTTTCCGATTTTTTCCAGCTGAATTTCTTCGGAACACCCACTGGATCCAAAGAATGTGAAAAAAATGCCGGTGTCCGTCCCAGCCTGTGAGAAATCCCCAGTCTCCACAGTCACTTCATAGAGAATCTGCGGAAAATAGAAATTCACGTCAGAGGTGGGTTCCTACCAGTTCGCACCTATTCGGTAGAACCAGTTCATCAAACCTACCAAACCGGTTAGAAGAGGTTCCACCAGTGGACCCGGAAAGCAAGCCACACCACAGAAGAGGTTCCAAAAATTTTTGAAACCCACCACTGGTCCTTGGATATGATTATTCTACACTATCATGCTCCTATTTATAAAACTCAGTGCCTCTGTGAAAGGTAAGGATGACTACTGCGTTTGTGGTGCAATCAGAACGTTGCGTGTGTTGGAGTTGTTTTAACCCAAACTAAAGATGCCTTTTAAAAAAGAAGTTTACATCCTATTCTTATGCATGCCAGTGCTGTGTGTCAGGTAATTTAAGGTGGTTCTGACAAGTGTCGTTGGCATCTTCATATCCGGTCACATGGGCGGCAAGCCACTCCCATCCGGTCACATGGGCAGCAAGCTACTCCCACAAAGGAGGCCACACCCACAGAGTAGGTTCAAACAATTTTTGAAACCCACCACTGGTTCACGTTTAGCCAAAAAGGGGGAAAAAACACCCCCACACCCCACAAACCCACCTAAGTTTTAAAAACTAAAATAGAGCCAACCAACAAATGCCAAGCCACCATCTTTAAAATAGGATGGGTTGGATAGGGGAATCGTGCAACTATTAATTGTGTTTACAATGCAAAATTGACCTGCTTATTATATACTGTAGCTGAGTTTCCATCAAGGTGTGAAAGAGGAGGATGAAGTAACTCTGGAGATGAAAATAATTTCTGCATTGCAAAACATGTTTTGGAATCAGGTGACAAATTGCACTTCGTTCCCACTCCTCTGACTTTTCATATTCTCCCCTCTTTTTCTCTTCTTTCACCTCCCCCTCTCTCTCTCTCCCCCCCTCTCTCTCTTGTCTGCAAAATGTCTGGAAAAAAACAAACCAACCAAGTTCAGTGATCACCAAGGACTCCTCATTTCAAACCTGAGCTACAAATATTCTCCTTTATTGGTGGCTGGGTATATTACATCAAGTCAGTGTTAGCAATAGCAATAGCAGTTAGACTTACATACCGCTTCATAGGGCTTTCAGCCCTCTCTCTAAGCGGTTTACAGAGTCAGCATATTGCCCCCAACAACAATCCGGGTCCTCATTTTACCCACCTCGGAAGGATGGAAGGCTGAGTCAACCCTGAGCCGGTGAGATTTGAACAGCCGAACTGCAGAACTGCAGTCAGCTGAAGTAGCCTGCAGTGCTGCCTTTAACCACTGCGCCACCTCGGCTCTCTAAGTTGACTCTTGCCAACTGCTTGGGCTTTCAGAAGTGGCTTGCCATTGCCTGCTTCCTAGGAGTGAGAAAGTGTGACTTAACCCAAGATCACTCAGTTGGCTTTATGTCTAAGGCAGTGGTTCCCAAACTTGGCAACTTTAAGACTTGTGGACTTCAACTCCCAGAATTCTCCAGCCAGCAGCTCTGCTGGCTGGAGAATAAGTCCACAAGTCTTAAAGTTGCCAAGTTTGGGAACCACTGGTCTAAGGCAGAGCTAGAATTCACACCCACCTGGTTTCCAGTCGGGTGCCTTAAGCATTACGCCCAACTGGCTCGATGCAGGATTAATTCATATATATATTGTTCATCTATCAACATGTCCAAGATTACCCAGTGACCAGGTTTTGAAAGGCTGTCTACCATGACAACTCAATAAAATATGCATTTTTTTAAAAAAAACCTAGGACAATTCTAAGTAAATGAGAGGAAAAAATTGAGTACTTCGGAGAACTGGCAAATACCACCTCTGGCTGGCCCCAGAGTGGGGAGGGAATGGGGATTTTGCAATATGCTTCCCCAGGAGTGGGGAGGGAATGGAGATTTTATAGTATCCTTCCCTGGAGTGGGGAGGGAATGGAGATTTTGCAGTATCCTTCCCCTGGAGTTGGGAGGGAATGGGGATTTTGCAATATCGTTTCCCTGAAGTGGGGAGGGAATGGGGATTTTGTAGTAACCTTCCTCTGGAGTGGGGAGGGAATGGAGATTTTGCAGTATCCTTCCCCTGGAGTGGAGAGGGAATGGGGATTTTGCAGTATCCTTTCCCTGGAGTGGAGAGGTAATGGGGATTTTGCAATATCCTTTCCCTGGAGTGGGGAGGGAATGGGGATTTTGCAGTAACCTTCCCCTGCCACTCCCACAGAACCCGTAGTAAAAAAAATGAATTTCACCACTGACACCAACACATACATGTATTTGATTATGCAGATTCAAACACTGCCTGTTTGACAATGCTAATTTCCTTAATCAAATATAAGCTATGATCATTGCTATCATTAAAGGAGAAATGTTTGGCAACTATCTCAAAGGAATTTAGTATCAAAACAAGCAGTGTTTGTCAATATAATTTCAGAGTAGGCCATCGGATGCCTTTCAGAGATTTTTTCCTACAATTTCTTAGACTCCATCACTTTGGGTGGAGTTTAAAGGAGTTCTAAACAATTAAATTATACCAGATCACCAATGTTGATCTTCAAGGCAAAAAAAAAAGATGTCGAGATTCTATAAAGAGGGCAGAAAAGAGCAACAAAGATGATTAGGGAGCTGGAGGCTAAAACATACAGTATAAAGAATGTTGCTGGAATTGGGTATGTCTAGTTTATTGAAAACAAGACATGATAGCTGTGTTCCAATATTTCAGGGATTGCCACAAAGAAGAGGGAGTCAAGCTATTTTCCAAAGCATGTCACCATTTTCATCTACAGTGGTATAGTGAAGCTTCTGGAGACCTTATAAAAATGGCTACAGGAAACTTATTTTACGTACAGCTTGCTTACCATTGAAAATAATTTTTTCATAATACTTTTTTATTTGATTTTAATACAAACATACTATCTTTCATTAAACAGTGTGTCGTCTGGGTACAAATTTTCTGTGCAATAACTATTACATTTACAGCCAAATTCATTATTTTATCTATTCTTAAGTCAATACTAAAACATAACATACTATTATAACAATCGCCTTCTTAACTTTATTTAACTTTAATAATGCAATTTCCCTATTTCGCTCCTCTGCTTTCATTTCTACTTTTCATATTTATTCTCTAACCATTGATAAAATAACTCCCATATACTATAATAGACAGATTCTGCCTTTTCTTTAATTGCAGGTGTTAATCTCTTCATTTCTACACATTCTCAGCTGCCTTCGGAGCTAGACAGCAGTGAGGCAGAGGGACAGCTGGAGTCTGTTCCCAGTGTCCGCATGCGCAGAGCTGCCAGAAGAAAAGAACAGCTAAGAAATCTGTGTCAACTTGGGAGTAAAGCCACCGGTGGACGGTGAATGGCCCCTCCCATAGGACATAAAAGAGGACCGAAAGGGGAGTGGGCTTTTGCAGGAAACAATTCATTCGTTCATTCGTTAGATTTGTTTCAGGAGTGTGAAGATCTATCCGTGAATCTCAGAGACTTTGTGCACAGCACCTCCTTTGGAAAATATTTACATGGCACCTTTCCAAGCCAGATAAGGTCTGTGGTCATAACTTCACCTTTGAAAGACTATTTGCCAGGACTTTGCTGAATGTGAATGAGAGAAATTCACATTCGTTTAATAAAAGGGGTTTTGTCGGGACCAGGAATCTGCTTCGTGCTTTTGGGGGAAGCCTAGGTCAGAATAGGCAATAGGCCAGTGATGGCAAACCTTTTTGGGCTCGCATGTCAAAAGCAGGGGGAGCATGGGGGGGGGGTCGTGCGCGGGCGTGCCACACCCATAATGCTATATGCACTATTCCAGCGTGCATGCGCACACGACCAGCACTCCCCCCCCCCACATTTTTGGCATGCCTTTTTCACTTCCCCAGGCTCCAGAGGCTTTGTAGGGCAAAAACAGCCTCCCTCCCCCAGGCCCCCTGGAGGCTTCAGAAGCTTCCCTGAAGCCTCCGGATCATGAAAAACCAGCCCTAGAGGCAAACTGGAAGTTAGGAACAAACTTCCAGTTTGCTCATAGGCCTGTTTTAGTCCTCCGGAGGCTTCAGGCAGCTTCCCTGAAGGCTTTGGAGGGCAAAAAACGACCTTATGAGCAAACCGGAAGTTTAGAGGTTTAGAGGTTTTATTAACATTTATAGGCCGCCCTTTTCCCTGAGGGGACTCAGGGCGGCTTACATAAAATCAAGGGAGGGATATACAAACAATAACGCAAACAAACATAGAATAAAATAATGAGCAACATTCATTCAAGTTTGTCCGTAGGGGCGTTTTTCATCCTCCGGAGCCTTCAGGGACCTTCAGGAGACTCCCCTGAACACTCCGGAGGGCTAAAACCGTCCCTATGAGCAAACTGGAAGTACATCCCTGAATTTCCGGTTTGCCCGTAGGGCAGTGATGGGTTTCAAATTTTTTTCGAACCTACTCTGTGGGTGTGGCCTCCTTTGTGGGAGTGGCTTGCCAGCCATGTATTTTCTCTCTCTCTCTCTCTCTCTCTTTCCTTCCTTTTGTCTCTCTGTCTCTTTTTCCTTTTTTTCTTTCATCTCTCTCTCACTTTTTCTTTTGTTTTTTCTTTTTTTCTTTCTTTCTTCCTTTCTTTCTCTCTCTGTGTGAGTGTGTGTATGTGTGTTTGTGTGTGAGTGTCAGCGGTGGGTTTCAAAAAATTTTGGAACCTCTTCTGTAGATGTGGCCTGCTTTGGTGAAACCTCTTCTAACGGGTTTGGTAGATTTGACGAACCGGTTCTACCGAACTGGTGCGAAGTGGTAGGAACCCACCTCTGCTGTAGGGCCAGTTTTTCACGCTCCAAAGGCTTCAAGAAAGCCTCCAGAAGGCGAAAAATGGCCTCAAAAGAAGACTGAAGTCAGCTGACAGGGCAACGCCATGCCCTGACAAATGGCTCCGTGTGCCGCCTGTGGCACGCGTGCCATAGGTTCGCCATCACGGCAATAGGCTGACTCTGTAAACCATCCCCCCAGAGAATGCTGTAAAGCGCCAAGGGGCAGTATATAAATTTAAGTGCTAGTGCTGTTGCTATTTGGATGGTCATTAAAATGGTTGTGAGTTGAGGACTACCTACAACCTGTTTGCTTCAAACAAGAGATAGAAGTTCCTTCAGTAAGACTAACCTTTAGGCCAATATTGATGCAATCCGCATCCAGGATATTGAAGACACGTGAGGTGAGACCATCTCCCCTGTCCTGAGCCAGCCAGCACTTGCAAACGAAAGTGTATATCACACCCTTAGTTGGTACTGTGACACTGAATTCATCCAAGAGCCAGGAGCTTTCTGGCGTAGCCCCATCATGGCCAATCTAGGAGAGATAGGAACAGATTACCAACTTGGTCCTAATGAACATGGGTGAGATTCCTTAAATATCTAACAGGAAAGAATTAAAACTGAGGATAACAGAAAAGAGCAAAGAATTCTGTTGTAGCAGTGATGGATAACCTTTTTGCCATCACGTGCCAAAAGTGGGCGGAGCGCGGGGGGGTCACGCATGGGCATGCCCACACCCATAATTCTATGCATGCGCGGGCCTCACCCTCCCCCCATTTTTGGCACGCAATGGACCTGTTTATCGCCCTCCCCAGGCTCCAGAGGCTTTCTGAGAGCCTGGGTTTTGTAGATCGAAGGAAAGGAAGAGACGAGAGCCAGGACGTCCAGAAAATCAGGTTTATTCTCTAGCAACTATATACAGCGATTCAAATGTATTCCCCGCTTGACAGCTATTTAAACAGGCTGTCAGAGCGGGGAAACCAATGTTTGTTTATTTGTTTGTTTATGATTTTTTCCTACAATTTGAATTGAATTGAATTGAATTTATTGCACTTATATGCCGCCCTTTTCCCCGAAGGGGACTCAGGGCGGCTCACAACTCAAACCAGGGAAGGGGGATACAGACAAAAAATTAAAAAAACAACAACGAAACATAACAATGCATAATTTAAAACACACAACAGTCATACCATTCGAGACGGGGGCAACAGCTCTTTAGCCCCAGGCCTGTTGGAACAGCCAGGTTTTAAGGGCTTTGCGGAAGGCCTGGAGGGTGGTGAGGGTTCGAATCTCCACGGGGAGTTCGTTCCAGAGGGTCGGAGCAGCCACAGAGAAGGCTCTCCTCCGGGTAGTCGCCAGTCGACACTGGCCAGCAGATGGAATTCGGAGGAGGCCTAATCTGTGGGATCTGATCGGTCTATTGGAGGTAATTGGCAGCAGGCGGTCTCTCAAGTACCCAGGTCCAATACCATGAAGGGCGCTCTCCCAGCGTCTGGTAATTGATGATACTGCGCCCTAGCCAATCCGGGTGGCTCTAGTGGCTAGCAACAGGCTATGCTGCACCCCAGCCAATCAGGGCGCAGCCTGGACTGTTGCTGGGCTCCCGGTCGTTAACTCGAAGACTTTCTGAGTCCTCAACACTGGGGTGGGTGAAAATGGCCTCTCCCACCCTCCTGGAGGCCCTCCGGAGGCTTCAGGAGGCTTCCCTGAAGCCTCCGGAGAGCAAAAAATGGCCCTATGGCCAACCCGGAAGTTCAACTTCTGGGTTGCCCATAAGGCCATTTTTCTCCCTCCGGAGACTTCAGGGAAGCCTCCTGAAGCCGCTGGAGGGCGAAAAATGGCCAAACAGGATAACTGGAAGCTCAGGAATGGACTTCCCAGTTGCCCATAGGGCCGTTTTTTGCCCTCCGGCGGCTTCAGAAGGGTTCCCTGAAGCCTCCAGAGGTAGAAAAATGGCCCAATGTGCAAACCGGAAGTCTGTTCCCAAACCTCCGGTTTGCGTGTTGGGTTGTTTTCATCAAAAAATGGCTGAAAATGAAGACCAAAGTCAGCTGACCAGCGCATGCATGAGTTTGGAGCTGACGGGGCAACGCCTCTCATGCCCTAACAAATGGCAGGTGGCATGCGTGCCATAGGTTCTCCATCACGGTATTATAGGAAGACTTGAACACTGGGCCCTATCCAACAACATGAAGTTCAAGGGAGGGAAAAGTGAGTTCTTACACTTAGGCAAGAAAAACCAAATGTACAGGTACAGATTAGCTGAAGCCTGGCTCAGTAACGGCAACTGTGAAAGGATCTTGGAGTGCTGGTGGACAATCACATAAATATGAGCCAGAGGTGTGCAGCTCCAGCCAGGAAAGACAATAGCAATAGCAATAGCAGTTAGACTTATATACCGCTTCATAGGGCTTTCAGCCCTCTCTAAGCGCTTTACAGAGTCAGCATATCGCCCCCACAGTCCGGGTCCTCATTTCACCCACCTCGGAAGGATGGAAGGCTGAGTCAACCTTGAGCCGGTGAGATTTGAACCGCTGAACTGCAGATAGCAGTCAGCTGAAGTGGCCTGCAGTACTGCACTCTACCCACTGCGCCACCTCGGCTCTAATGCTAGGTTGCATTAACAGAGAGATAGAATCAAGATCACATGATCCTGTAACGCTTTATAAAGCCTTAGTAAGGCCACACCTGGAATACTGCATCCAGTTTTGGTCTCTACATTATAAAAAAAGATGTTGAGAGTACAGGGAAGAGCAAAATATTTTGTGCACCGAACTGGCAATAATGCTAGCAGCAACTCACCCCTGCCCCTCACTGTTGCTTGAGTCATTATAAAATAGAATAACAGAGTTGGAAGGGACTTTGGAGGTCTTCCAGTCCAACCCCCTGCTCAGGCAAGGAAACCCTACACCACTTCAGACAAATGGCTATCCAACATCTTCTTAAAAACTTCCAGTGTTGGAGCATTCACAACTTCTGGAGGCAAATTCTGTTCCACTGATTAATTGTTCTAACTGTCAGGAAGTTTCTCCTTAGTTCTAAGTTGCTTTTCTCCTTGATTAGTTTCCACCCATTGCTTCTTGTCCAGCCCTCAGGTGCCTTGGAGAATAGCTTGACTCCTTCTTCTTCTTTGTGGCAACCCCTGAGATATTGGAAGACTGCTATCATGTCTCCCCTAGTCCTTCTTTTCATTAAACTAGACATACCCAGTTCCTGCAACTGTTCTTCATTTGTTTTAGTCTCCAGTCCCCTAATCCTCTTTGTTGCTCTTTTCTGCACTCTTTCTAGAGTCTCAACATCTTTTTCACATCATGGTGACTAAACTGAATGCAGTATTCCAAGTGTAGTCTTTTCAGGGCCTTATAAAGTGGTATTAACACTTCACGGGATTTTGATTCTATCCCTCTGTTTATGCAGCCTAGAACTGTGTTGGCTTTTATATGGCATGTGATTTGTGAACTCCTAAAGCTTCTTGCCTGGCCAGTTTTGGAAGAAACTATAAGATAGATTAGGCCTTTTTTGGAGTAAGGATGATGTCAACTAAAGATAGATGCTCCTCTTATCGGCAGATGCCCTTCAGAAGTGAGTTAGCCCAGCTGCTGCTTTAGAGGAAACACAGCAAAGATTGAGCCGCTATGCTAAAAAAAAAATACCTATAACCATCCTTACATCATTCATCTTACAGTGTGTCATCCGGGTGTAGTCTTTGTGTCATCATATTTAAAGCTACATAATTTTTAATCTATTTTTATCTTGCCTTTACATTTGCATTTCAATTGCCTTTTAATTCCCCTATAATTCTGCGTTCTTTTCCAAATTATTCAATTTTCTGTTTCTTTTTATCTATATTCATTTTCTATCCAGTTATAAAAATTCCCCATATCTTATAATACTCTGTTTGTTCCTTCTCTTTAATTGCCAAAGTTAGTCTGTTCATTTCTGCACAATCTAATATATATATTTTTATTACCTCTCCCTCTGAGGGATTTTTTTCCCATTTTCCAATCTTGTGCAAATACAATTCTAGCTGCAGTTATTACATGAATAATTAAAATACATTTTCTTTACTATATTTCTCTGGTAGAGCCGAGGTGGTGCAGTGGTTAGAGTGCAGCACTGCAGGCTACTTCAGCTGACTGCAGTTCTGCAGTTCGGCTGTTCAAATCTCACCAGCTCAGGATTGACTCAGCCTTCCATCCTTCCGAGGTGGGTAAAATGAGGACCCGGATTGTTGGGGGCAATAGGCTGACTCTGTAAACCGCTTAGAGAGGGCTGAAAGCCCTATGAAGCAGTATATAAGTCTAACTGCTATTGCTATTGCTAAAACACCCAACAAAAACAGTTCTGGCTTTAAATCAATATGCTGCTGTACCATCCTTTCCAACCACATGCAAATTTTTGCCCAACATTTTTTTGTCTCTGCACATATCCACCCCATATGATAATAAGATCCCGGTGTCTGGTGACATTTCCAATATTTGGTTGATTTATCTTTAAACATTTTTGCCACTCTTTCCGGTGACATATGCCATCTATAAAACATTTTATACAAATTCTCTTCATATGCTGTTGCCATTGTTAATTTATAATTCCTTTCCCATTGCTGCCACTTCTCAAGTTCTATTGTATAACCAAAAGTTTTTTTTCCCCACGCTATCATTTTCCCCCCCCTTTTACTTCTGCTGCTATGCTTCTTCTAAAGTGGTTGGTTTCTCACTGGCTAAAACTACAATGATATCCCAGGATTTCTTTACCTCCATCTCAAGTACAGGTATATGGTGCTTTGAAGGTGCTGCCACCTGAAGGCAGGACAAGAAGCAATGGATGGAAACTAATCAACGAGAGAAACAACCTAGAACTAAGGAGAAATTGAGGGGGTCCTTGGCTCTCTCTGAGCTTGCTTGTTTTCTTGCAGATGCTTTGTTACCCTATTCTGGCAGGAATAGCCAACACTTCAGAAGATAGGCTAAAGATACAGAAGGATCTTGACAAACTTGAACATTGGGCACTATCTAATAAAATGAAATTCAACGGTATAAAGAGTAAGGTTCTACATTTAGGCAAGAAAAACGAAATGCACAGGTACAGTATAGGTGGTACCTTGCTCAATAGTAGTAACTGTGAGAGGGATCTTGGAGTCCTAGTGGACAACCATTTAAATAGGAGCCAGCCGTGTGCAGCAGCTGCCAAAAATGTCAACACAGTTCTAGGCTGCATTGACAGAGGGATAGAATTAAGATCAGGCAAAGGGTTAATACCACTTTATAATGCAATGGTAAGGCCACACTTGGAATACTGAATTCAGTTTTGGTCACCACGATGTAGAAAAGATGTGGAGACTCTGGAAAGAGTGCAGAGAAGAGCAACAAAGAGGATTAGGGGATGGAGACTAAAACATATGAAGAACGGTTGCAGGAACTGGGTATGTCTAGTTTAATGAAAAGAAGGACTAGGGGAGACATGATAGCAGTCTTCCAATATCTCAGAGGTTGCCACAAAGAAGAGGGAGTCAAGCTATTCTCCAGGGCCCCTGAGGGTAGAACAAGAAGCAATGAGTGGAAACTAATCAAGGAGAGAAGCAATTTAGAACTGAGGAGAAATTTCCTGACAGTTAGAACAATTAATCAGTGGAACAGCTTGCCTCCAGAAGTTGTGAATGCCCCAACACTGGAAGTTTTTAAGAAGATGTTGGATAGCCATCTGTCTGAAACGGTATAGGGTTTCCTTCCTAGGCAGGGGGGTGGACTAGAAGACCTCCAAGGTCCCTTCCAACTCTGCTATTGCATTATTGTAGATAACATCATCAGTGTTAATATTGATCTTTAATGTTTGAACTAGCACAATAGATCTTAATCCTGAAAGGTTCAATACTATAGGAAGTTAGCACCCACCCGCTCTCCTTGAAGAATGAAATATTCTAGGAAATATTAAAAAAAGCAGAATATTATGTTTCCCTGGATGAGAAAAGGAGAAACGTGTTTTTTTTTAAGACAAAGCAGCTTCCTGCAGAATTCAGCATGTATCCCTATTAAATTACTTGAAAGATTAATCATGGGTGTATCCTTATCAGTATAACCATTCCCAGTCAGTTCTAATAAACTGCTTCTGTAAATAAGGAATGGCTGTAAATCCTGTTCAAAGCAAAAGTTCATTATTAGCAAAAACACTATTGCCTTTTTCAAGCCTGATGAAAAGATTACTGCCCGTCTAGTTTTCAACATTTTAATAAGCCCTCTCCCTCCCCTCCAAAAGGAAACCACTTTATTTAAAGCAAGAAACTCACATCTGTCTTCCATCCTGCATGGGTTTTTTTTTTTTTAAATGATGACTTCAGAGGTGGGTTCCTACCAGTTCGCACCTATTCGGTAGAACTGGTTCGTCAAATCTACCGAACCGGTTAGAAGAGGTTCCACCAGTGGACCCGGAAAGCAGGCCACACCTACAGAAGAGGTTCCGAAATTGTTTGAAACCCACCACTGGTCCTTGGATATGATTATTATACACTATCATGCTCATATTTATAAACCTCAGTGCCTCTGTGAAAGGTAAGGATGACTACTGCGTTTGTGGTGCAATCAGAACATTGCGTGTATTGAAGTTGTTTTAACGCAAACCAAAGATGCCTTTTAAAAAAGAAGTTTACATCATATTCTTATGCAAGCCAGTGCTGTGTGTGAGGTAATTTAAGGTGGTTCTGACAAGTGTCGGTGGCATCTTCATATCCGGTCACATGGCCGGCAAGCCACTCCCATCCGGTCACATGGGCGGCAAGCCACTCCCACAAAGGAGGCCACACCCACAGAGTAGGTTCGAACAATTTTTGAAACCCAGCACTGGATGACTTGATTGTTTCATTCTAACCGGCTATGGAAGGGTGTTATTTCCCTGCTAATACCTGCACAGCTGCAAAAAAATTAGAGATAATCACCTGGGGGAAAATGCTGATGCTCAAATTCTTGAACTGTGGCAGAAATAAAGCAAAAAAAAGAAAATATTATATATTTTGACAGTCTCTGGAACCCGTCCTTTTTTCTTTGCCCGGGCTTTGTGAGCGTACTTTGAAATGTCTTGCTTTTTCCTAACCTATTTTATAAAAGGTGGGCAGACTGCATTGGTTTCTTTTTTTTAAAAAAAACCACATTATTATTTTTTTTGCAGCTTCTGGGTCTTGCTCTGTGCTGCTAAATGACAGCAACACAGTTTCCTGCCATTCTGAGTTACCAAATACAGAAAAAAAATGTACTGTACTGTAAGCTAAAGCTAAAATATAGCTAATGCATTTGGAAGGATTAAAAAAAAAATAGGGGAAACAAAAGTCCACCTGCAAATGGAATGCAGGCAGTCCTCGACTTATGACCTCAACTGAGCCCAAGATGTCTGTTGCTAAGTGAGGTGTTTGCTAAGGGAATTTTGCCCTATTTTACGACCTTTCTTGGTTGTTAAGTGAATCGTTGCTGCGGTTAAGTTAGTCACATGGTTGTTAAATGAATCTGGCTTCCCCAAGTCAGAAGGTCGCAAAAGGTGATCCCGGATCACCTGCAACCGTCGTAAATATGAGTCAGTTGCCAAGCATCCGAATTTTCATTACAGGACCATGGGGATGCTGCAATAGTTACAATAACAATAGCAATAGCAGGTTTATATACTGCTTCACCAGTGGTGAGTTCCGGATCCTGTTCCAATGGGTACGGTTGGGACGGGTCCGGCGTCGCCCACATGGATGCGCGCAGCACGTGCATGTGTCTTACCTGCTTTTGATGCCTCCGTGACACTCCAGCTACTTGGCGGAGCATTGCGCAGGTGCCGTACGTGCCATGCCCATGCGCGGAAGCGCCAAAGGCTTAAAGGACAGGTAAGGAGCTCAGGTGGGTGAGTGGGCCCTCCGGAGCACTGTACCAGAACGGTACCCGGTGCTCCGGGCAGGCTCCGGCACACTCATATCGGGACGTACCGCCTGCAACCCACCACTGTGCTTCACAGTGGTGGCTTCACAGTTCCACCACAAAACCGCGGTAGACTAAAGCGCGCTCGACGAAAGCGTGTACGTGACGTCATCACAGTGCAACGAAAACAGCACGCTGTGAGCGGTAAACTTAAAATTAACGCGTAAATCTAAACCTAACCCCCCCAAACCTAAACCTAACCCTAACCCTAACCCTAAACCTAACCCTTAACCTAACGCTAAACCTAACGCTAACCCTTAACCTAACCCTTACCTTTATGTGAATCGGCTTGCTTTAATTTTATTTTAATTTTAATTTAATTTATTTTTAATTTTATTTGTCGCGCTGCTGATGACGTCAGTTACGCGCTTTAATCGGGCGCGCTTTAGTGGACTGCGGTTTTGTCGTGCCACGGGCTTCACAGCCTTCCCTAAACAGTTTACAAAGTTAGCCTCTTGCCCCCAACAATCTGGGTCCTCATTTTACCGACCTCGGAAGGATGGGAGGCTGAGTCAACCTTGAGCTGGTCAGGATCGAACTGCCAAACTGCTGGCACCTGGCAGTCAGCAGAAGTAGCCGGCAGTACTGCACTCTAACCACTGTGCCCCAGAGGCTCTGAAAGTGTGAAAAATGTTCCTAAGTCACTTTTTTTCCCCGGTACCGTTGTACCTTCAAGTGGTCATTAAACGCATGGTTGTAAGTCGAGGACTATCTGAACAGTTCTGTGGCACATTAAATATATCGTGACCCGTCAAAACCGCGGTCCACTAAAGCGCGCCCGATCAAAGCGCGTACGTGAGGTCATCAGCAGCACGACGAAAAAAATTAAAAATAAATTAAATTAAAATTAAAATAAAATTAAAGCAAGCCGATTCACATAAAGGTAAGGGTTAGGGTTAGGGTTAGGTTCAGGGTTAGGTTTAGGGTTAGGTTCAGGGTTAGGTTCAGGGTTAGGGTTAGGTTTAGGGTCATGTTAAGCGTTAGGGTTAGGGTTAGGGTGAGGTTAAGTGTTAGTGTTAGGTTTAGCATTAGGTTAAGGGTTAGGTTTAGGGTTAGGTTTAGGGTTAGGTTAAGGGTTAGGCTTAGGGTTAGGTTTAAGGTTAGGTTTGGGGGGGTTAAGATAAGGTTTTCGCTTTAAATTTACTGCTCACAGCGCGATGTTTTCGTCGCGCTGCGATGACGTCACGTACGTGCTTTCGTCGAGCGCGCTTTAGTCTACCGCGGATTTGTGGTGGAACCAAATATATACAGATTAAGAAAAATAGCACTTCAGATTTGGTTCTGAGCTCAACAGCCTGATTTTATTTGACTTCGTCCTATTTTTAGAAGATGGTGAGATCTTAGCATGGCCTAGATTCCGGAAGGCAGTATCCCAAAAACTCTTCATTTTGACTAAATGACCCAAAAGGACAGGTTCAGGCCTACACTGAAGCAGAACTCTTGAAAGCTTTTACTGTGGACTTTCCAGGCTTAAATCTTTCCCGCCAAGCTAGATAAATTATATTTTACACGGAAGGTTCAACCTTCATGTTCCTTGCATCAGGGAAGTCACTAATCCCCTTGGAATAATGTCAAAATTCGGGGCTGAATCTCTTGTTAGCCTGAAAAAGCTGGCACGTCAAACTCCTGTCAGCGCAGCAGAAGAAAGCGTTAACATTCTCCCCTTGGGTTTTATAATGAAATATATTTACATGTAAACCAAAATCTCTTTCGTTTTATTTATTTTTGCTAACCCTGTTTAGCCTTGTCAGGCTGTAAAACAGTCAGGCACAGTTTAATTAAATGGAGGCGAAGCCGGGTTTTTTCTGGGTCTGAGGATTTAGGTAAGGCAAAACACAGTTTTGCTGTTTTAAATCCTGCCTCCAAAGATGCACCTAATTGGTAAAAGAAGCAAAATTTGTGTATAAGGATGAGCTACGGTTATGTAACACAGGCAGAGTCTATTTCTTAAATTCCCAGCAACAGCACGAGAAGGAGGAGGAGGAGAGGAGGAGGAGGAGAAGCAGAAGAAAGAAGAAGAAAGAAGAACAGGAGGAGGAGAAAGAGAAGGAGGAGGAGGAGGAGAGGAGGAGGAGGAGGAGAAGAAAGAAGAAGAAAGAAGAGGAGGAGAAAGAGGAAGAAGAAGAAGAAGAGGAGGAGGAGGAAGAGGAGGAGGAGGAGGAAGAGGAGGAGGAAGAGGAAGAGGAAGAAGAAAGAGGGAGGGGGAGAAGGAAGGAGGAAGGAGAAAAAGAAGAAGAGGAAGAAGGAAGAAAGAGGGAGGAGGAGAAGATGAAGGAGGAGGAGGGAGGAGGAGAAAGGAGAAAAAGAAGAAGAGGAAGACTAAGAAGAAGGAAGAAAGAGTGAGGAGGAGGAGGAGGAGGAAGAAGAAGAAGAAGAAGAAGAAGAAGAAGAAGAAGGAAAGAAAGAGGAGGAGGAGGAGGAGGAGGAGGAGGAAGAATGGTCATACATACAAGTTACTTTTTTCAGTACTGTAGTAATTTTGAACAATTACTAAAGGGATGGTGGTAAGTCATGAACTCCCCATATGTTGCTATCTACTGCAGGTGTCCCCAACTCATGGACCATAGGCTACTACTACAGGGCCGTGGTTTGAAACCGGGCAACACAAACCAAGGGCAAGTGCCTGCGCAAAACTCCACTCTTGCAAGTGGTGGGCCCTTGTGCTTGTGCAAGAAGCTCCGCTCTCATGAGCAATGGGCCCTTACACTTGTGTGAGCTCCACTCACGAGCAGAGGGTGCTTATACTTGCATGTGAAGCGCCATTCATGCTTGTACGCCTGCCACTCACAGCCCCCCGCCTCCCCACAAGGTGGAAAAGTTGGAAAGATCTACTATCTATAAATATAAAAATGGCTGTGTGTGTGTGTGTGCTTGTGTGTGTGTGTACCAGCGTAACTCGGAATGTCTTGAGCAATTTCAACCAAACTTGGTACACAGTTGACTTATTCTCTGGAAAAAAATACTGTGGGAGGTAAGACACCCCTAACACACCTCGGAGTAGGTGTTCTGTTAAGATACAGCCTGCTTTGCCTTAAAATGGCTTCTACTGAACTGCCTTAAGTGGCTTCTACTGTACAGCGCAGCGGAGTTGCCATGGTAACGGCTTTACATTCCTCCTCAAGGGGGCTCCCTCTGGTAAGGGGGAAAATCCAACCTTAGAAATTACGCTTCTGGGGGCACAGGGAAAACATTTTTAACTAATTTAATTGTCGCCGGAATCAGGGCTCAGGGAGAAGTTGCTCCTGCCATCGCCTCTTCGGGAATTGTAGCGACGTTCATGGAAGGAGGGAGGGCAGCCCCATTCTGCACTTCCATTGCCACTTGACATCGCCATTCCTGTCTAATACAGGATGGGGATAAATATATACCCGGGCAATGCCAGGTTAGCAGCTAGTTTAAGGATAAATGGTGGAAGAAGCTAATAGGAAGTGGCACCTATGCTGCAAGAGCAGTTTTGTTGATTATCATTGAACCCACTCTAGGTGGGTTTCAGGCGGTTCGCGGCGGTCCCCGCGAACTGGTTGGTCGGCGAACCCGGAAATAAGTAACTTCCGGGAACACCGAAGGATCCACCCGCCCGCCCGCGTTTCTTACCCGGTTTTGACGAGTTCTGCGCTTCCACGCATGCGCAGAATGCATACAGCGCCTGCACGATCCTCCAGGAGCAGCTGGAGCATCGCACAGGCGCTAGTACGCATGCGTGCACTGCGCACGTGCACGAGGACGCCACCGGCCCCGTTCCAACCGAACCGGTTGGAACGGGGCGAGAAACCCACCCCTGTCTAGAAGCATGCTCTAAAGATTAGGTGGAACAGGAGCTAGACCTAATTTGAATTAAATTATTACTTACATTTAGATTAATGGAGGTAATTAGATCACTCCCCGTGTATTTGATAATTGCTACATTCTTTTATGTAAAATATGATTATTTAATGGTAATTTGTGGATCGACTCAGAGCCATACCTCCAGGGTTTGGGAGCGGGGAGGACAGTGGTGAAATTCAATATTTTTTACTACTGGTTCTGTGGGTGTGGCTTGGTAGGCATGGCAGGGGAAGGATGCTGCAAAATCCCCATGCCCTCCCAACTCCAGGGAGAAGGATATTGCAAAATCTCCATTCCCACCCCACTCCTGCGGAAAAGGATAGTGCAAAATCTCCATCCCCACTCCACTCCAGGGGAAGGATACTATAAAATCCCCATGCCCTCCCCACTGACAAGACCGAATGGCTTTTGATGTTTCCTCCCAAGGATAGTCTGGATTTTCCATCTATTAGCCTGGGGGGGGGGGGGGTAAAAGCTTATACCCCTCAGAGAGGGCTCGCAACTTGGGTGTCCTCCTGGATCCGCAGTTGACTTTAGAACATCATTTGTCGGCTGTGACCAGGGGAGCTTTTGCCCAGGTTCGCCTGGTGCACCAGTTGCGACCCTATCTGGACCGGGAAGCACTTCAAATGGTCACTCATGCCCTCATCATCACCTCAAGGCTCGACTACTGCAACGCACTCTACATGGGGCTGCCCTTGAAGAGTGTTCGGAGACTGCAGTTGGTCCAGAATGCAGATGGGCGAGCGATATCAGGTATACCTCGGTACACCCGTGTTACACCTATCCTCCGCGAGCTGCACTGGCTTCCTATTAGTCTCCGGACGCGCTACAAAGTGCTGGTGATTACCTTTAAAGCCCTACAAGGCACTGGACCTGGATATCTGAGAGACCGTCTCCTGCTACACACCTCCCAACGTCCGATAAGAACTCACAGGTTAGGCCTCCTCCGGGTGCCGTCGGCTGGTCAATGCCAGCTGGCGACCACTCAGGGGAGAGCCTTTTCTGTAGCTGCTCTGGCTCTGTGGAACGAGCTACCAGCAGAGATCCGGACCCTCCCCACCCTTCCAAAAAGCCACCAAAACCTGGCTGTTCCGGCAGGCCTGGGGTTGCTGATTCAACCCACAATTAAACCGGATGCATGTTGTGTTTTTAAACTGTTTGTATTGTTTGTATTCTTCCCCTCTGTGTTATTTTATTTCATTCGTATTTGTAAGCCGCCCTGAGTCCCCTGGGATTGGGCGGCATATAAACCCATTAAATTGCAGGAAAAAAATGCGAATTACTCCTGGGAAAAAGGATATTGCAAAATCTCCATTCCCACCCCTCTGTAGGGGAAAGATACTGCAAAATCCCCATTCCCACCCTATTCTGGCTCTAGCCAGAGACGGCATTTGCCGGTTCTCCGAACTACTCAAAATTTCCGCTACTGGTTCTCCAGAACCTGTCAGAACCTCCTGAAATTCACCCCTGGGGTAAGACCCTTCTCCATTTATGGACCATTGCAACAAACCATCTTGAGAAAAAAGACAAATAGGAACTTTGAGATGAGGCAAGAGACGGTTTGGGTGAAAGCTGTCCCTCTGACCATTTGTTACATAAAGACTCCTGCCTTGTGACTTCTGATCACTGCACATTGCTTATGAGCCGTGATTAATGCCCTCCTGTACGAGGTGTCTCAAGAGAAGCTGTGAAAACAATTTCCATGTTGAGCAAGAAAATTACACATGAAGCGTTTCTCACTGTGGGCCATTTATGAATATATTTTTTTTGTCAAAGGTTTCTTTTTCCCCCCTCTTTTCAAAACAACAACAACAAAAGAAAGAAAATGGAAAAAGAATGATGGAAGGAGAAGTGCCTCGTGCAAAACATCCCAAATAATTTTTGGCCAGGCAATTAAAGGACTTGTAACAAATAGTTTGTAGTAGTGATTCTAAATCTTGGCAATGTTCTGCGGACTTCGACCCCCAGAACTGGCTGGCTGGGGAATTCTGGGAATTGAAGTCCACACATTTTAAAGCCGCCAAATTGAGAAACACGAGATCAGTGATGGCTGATCTTTTTGTGCCTGTGTGCCAGAGGTGGGTTCCTACCAGTTCGCACCTATTCGGTAGAACCGGTTCATCAAATCTACCGAGCCGGTTAGAAGAGGTTCCACCAGTGGACCCGGAAAGCAACCCACCACTGACACACATATACACACAAACAGACAGACAGACTCACACAGAGAGAGAAAGAGAAAGAAAGGAAGAAATAAATAAAGAAAAAAGAAAGAAAAAGTGAGAGAGAAATGAAAGAAAAAAAGGAAAAAGGGACAGAGAGACAAAAGGAAGGAGAGAGAGAGAGAGAGAGAGAGAGAGAGAGAGAGAGAGAGAGAGAAAGAAAGAAAGAAAGAAAGAAAGAAAGAAAGAAAGAAAGAAAACACATGGCCAGCAAGCCACTCCCACCAGGTCACATGGCCGGCAAGCCACTCCCACAAAGGAGGCCACACCCACAGAGTAGGTTCGAAAATTTTTTGAAACCCACCACTGCTGTGTGCCCTACCCATAATGTGCCCGTGACCCGCCCACACACATGTGCAAGCAAAACACACACACACACCATGGCGGGGTGGGGTGTTTCCTTGAGCCTCCAGGGGGGCGAAAAAGGCCTCCCCCAGAGGCCCACCCTGAAGCCTTTTGGTACCAAAAATGGAGTATGGTGGAAGGGGCGCGTCGCACTACCCCTGCCCTCGTGCATTTGTGCATGCCCCCCCATGCATGCACGTGCATTTCCCGCATGTATGTCAGAGACCCGAAAATCAGCTGGTCGGTGGGGGGCAGGCGTTCATGTGCTGAGCTGGGAGACAGCTCGCATATCCTCACTCCGTGTGCCACAGCTGACACGCCTGCCATAGGCTCACCATCATTGCACTAGATCAGTGTTGCTCAACCTTGGCAACTTGAAGATGTCTGGACTCCAAGTCCCAGAATTCCCCAGCCAGCGAATGCTGGCTGGGGAATTCTGGGAGTTGAAGTCCAGACATCTTCAAGTTGCCAAGGTTGAGAAACACTGCACTAGATTATAGCATAAACTGGCTTTCCCTGGTTCTCTGCCCAGTTGCTGGGTGGGTTTGGCCATGGTGGGTGTGGCTTACTCAGCCTCCTGCACCATGGGGGGGAGTGTTTTCGCCCACCCCAGGCTCCAGAGGCTTTCCTTGAGCCTCCGGGAGGGCGAAAACAGCCTCCCCTGGGCTCTGGAGGCCTGGAAATAAGCTTGTTTCCAGACTTCTGGAACTTCCAGGAGACACATTTTTCGCCCTCCCAGAGCCTCCGCACAGGCCCTGAACTTACCTGGCATCCAAAACGGGCCACATGGAGACTCCTGGGAGGGGAGGGTGGGCAGGGCCAGCCTCGCAACTACCAGTTCGGTGAACCAGATGTAAAATTAGCACCCGGTTTGCCCGAACCAGTCCGAACTGGCTGAATCCCACCCCTGATGCTATCTACTATGTACTTTGCTCAACAAAATAATGGGAAAAAAAACCTCACTTTTGAAAAAAAATAACTACTGTCACAGCCCCTTCGCTTAATAACCAAGAAAGAAACCACTCAACTCCATTTTGCAGAATTAAGAGTACTTTTACGCCCGGAGTCCTTCGGGATTGGGCGGCATATAAATTTTGATAATAAATAAAATTTTGATAATAAATAAAATTTTGATAATAAAAATATAAGTAATGAGAAGCTAAGCAAAGCTGGATCTGAGCAAAAGAGCGTGAAAGCATTAGATATCAATACATGATTCATTCCCCCCCCTTGGTACCCCAGTCCATAGTCCAATCGTATATTTCCACAACTGTCAGGTGGGAGACATCTTCAAAAATCATCATCAGGTTGGAATGCCGGACAGTTGGCCTTGGCGGGAAACTCCCCTCCTTCCACATGTGCAAACGAATGGTGAGAACAACCCCCAATAACAGTCCTCCTGTACAGAATTATTTCCCTCACCCAAATACCATGCCCACCCTCCCCGTTTCAATGGCAGCCGAAAAGCAAGCAGCAAAACAGAGGCTGACACCTACAGTGATAGAGCACCCGTGGTGGGATTCAGCCGGTTCGCACCTATCCGGGAGAACCGGTTGGTAACTTTCTAAGCAGTTCGGAGAACCGGTTGTTGGAAGAAATCTCATTTTGTTTTTTCCCCCACTTCACAGGGCTAATCCTGTAAGGAAGGCAGGAAGGAAACATTCTGGTGTTGTTTCTAGCCTGATCTTTATTGCCCTGCTTACAGAAACTGCCTCTCCGGTTAACCCTGATTACATTGTAACAGCTAAGGCAAAGCAGCGCCCATCGATGTGAGTGACGTTGAGTTGGCCACACTCACATGGTCACATGACCACTGAGTCCCGTCTACCCAACTGGTCATTAGGGCAGAGAACCGGTTGTTAAATTATTTGAATCCCACCACTGGAGAGCACCCACAAATTCTGGAGGCCTGCAATTTCTCGGTCTCTTTTTAGGCAACGCTGAGCTTAAGGAATTAACTGGTCGCTCTTGTCAGTCCCATGGCATACCTCAATTTTTCTGACCTCGCCCACATCGACTCCCTCAACGGAGAATTTCTCCACAGAAGACTCTGCAAACTGGGTTTTCCCTTCCGGGAGATCGAGCCACATGTGTCCGGTAGAGTTTTCCTGAGGACCCTTGATGATGATGAAAACTCGGCTGCTGGTGCTCGAGTCGTATTCCTTCCCGGTGATGAGGAGGACGTGGTAAGGAATGACTGAAAAGAAAGACAATCTCATCACGCCAATGAGATTGAGGAGGGGGCATCGAAAGGCCTCCATTTTAATTCCTGCTCCCTAGCTAACACTAGCGTAAAGGACGTTAGGCCATGAGGTTGTAGAGGTTCTCCTGAACTTACAGCCACTCATTTAGCGACCGTTACGAGTTACAACAGCACTGACAAAAGTGACTGATGACCGTTTTTCACACGTACGACCGTTGCAGCATCCCCATGGTCGTGTGATCAAAAATTGGCAACTGGTTCATATTTTATGAGGGTTGCAGGGTCATGTGATCCCCCCTTGGCGGCCTTCTGACGAGCAAAGTCAACGGGAAAGCCAGATTCGCTTAACAACCGTGCTACTAACGCAGAGGTGGGTTCCTACCAGTTGGCACCTATTCGGTAGAACCGGTTCATCAAATCTACCGAACCGGTTAGAAAAGGTTCCACCAGTGGACCCGGAAAGCAGGCCACACCTACAGAAGAAGTTCCAAAAAATTTTGAAACCCACCACTGGTCCTTGGATAGGATTATTCTACACTATCATGCTCCTATTTATAAAACTCAGTGCCTCTGTGAAAGGTAAGGATGACTACTGTGTTTGTGGTGCAATCAGAACATTGCGTGTGTTGAAGTTGTTTTAACGCAAACCAAAGATGCCTTTTAAAAAACAAGTTTACATCCTATTCGTATGCATGCCAGTGCTGTGTGTGAGGTAATTTAAGGTGGTTCTGACAAGTGTCGTCGGCATCTTCATATCTGGTCACATGGGTGGCAAGCCACTCCCACAAAGGAAGCCACACCCACAGAGTAGGTTCGAACAATTTTTGAAACCCACCACTGTACTAACGTCACGACTGCTGTGATTCACTTAACCACTGGGGCGAGAAAGGTCGTGAAATGGGGCAGAGCTCACTTAACCACTGTCTTGTTTAGCAGTGGAAATTTTCAGCTCAATTGTAGTCGTAAGTCGAGGACTACCTGTGTGAGACCCTTGGAGCATCTTCTGACAATGGCCAGAGGCTAGCCACGTGGCTTCCTTCTGTTCAGTGGTTGAAGCACAGACAAAAGTTATAGGATCGATCCCCACATAGGAAACAAACAAAAATGGCAGGAAACCACAGTTCTGTCTCCAATATTGTTGCCTAAATGACTTTCCAGATTTTGTTACTATGGCATTTACTGGGATCCTTGTCCTCCCCAATCATGCTTAGCATAGCCTGAAGCTATTAAAATCGCAATGGGCCCATTTGCCACGGCCAACTCACCCAAGAACAACTAGCCTCTCCACAGGGCAATCTGAAAACCCAATTTAATTATTTAAAATAAAAATTTAAAAATATATAATTTTTTTGTCATTCACATTTTGTTTTATCCTTCCTATCGCATCATTTTTTTGAAAGATTCTGTTCCACCATTTCTTTGATATTAATGTAACTCTTGTCCTGTAGCAAGGTGTCCCATGGTGACTTTACTGCGGCCAATTGGCCATGGTGAGTTGGCTGCAGCCAGTTGGCCATGGTGAGTTGGCTGTGGCCAATTGACCATGATGAATTGGCTGCGGCCAGATGGCCATGGTGAGTTGGCTATGGTCAATTGACCATGATGAGTTGGCTGTGGCCAATTGACCATAATGAGTTTGCTGCGGCCAATTGGCCATGATGTGTTGGCTGCGGGCAGTTGGCCATGGTGAATTGTCAAAGACCTACTGAAATGTTTGTGAAACAGTCTAAACCAGTGTTTTGAAACTTGGCAACTTTAAGCTGTGTGTCTATGAAGGTTCTCAGTCATCCAGCTCGCGGTTGTCCAAAGGTGCTTTTTCAAGAGGCAACTGGGTTTTCTGTTTTTTCTTTGAAGACGTTTCCCTTCTCATCCAAGAAGCTTCTTCAGCTCTGACTGGATGGTAGAGAATGGAAGGATTTATATTCCTTACAGACAGCTGGTCATTTGCATCCTTTTAGAGAGTCATTGAGGCCACTTGAGAGGTTTATCTGTGTCCTCAGGGTCACCTGAATGGTGCAAATGAGCCTTCTTGGAACTGCTTTGTCCACATTTCGGACAGAGATGACAGCTGGTTTGAAAGAGCAGTCAAAGAGGCCATCTACTGTATTTTTCGGAGTATATGACACACCTTTTTCCCCTCAAAAAAAAAGAAGCTAAAAATCTGGATGCATCTTATACACTGAATACAGCATTTTTGCCTCCCAAAACCCCACCCACTTCACCAAAATTGCCATGCATAGCCTCTAGTAGGCTTTCAGAGTGCTCCTGGGGGCTGGGGAGGGCAGCATTAAGGGAAAAATGAGCCAATCTTTGCTACATTTTGCCCCCCCAACCCCCAGGACCACTCTATAAGCCTCCTAAAGGCTATTCATGCCCTCTTTTTGGACAAAAAACAGGCCCATTTTCATGAAAAATGGGCCATTTTTTGCTCATTGGGGGGGGTACCCCCCAGGAGCATTTTACAAGCCTCCTAAAGGCTATGCATGCCCTTTTTGGACAAAAAATTGGCCTGTTTTTGTGAAAAGTGGGGCATTTTTTGCTCATTTGGGGGGCAGCCCCCAGGAGTACTCTACAAGCCTCCTAAAGGCTATTCATGCCCTTTTTTCAACAAAAAACCAGCCTGTTTTTGGGAGGTCTGCAGAGTGCAAACACTTTTTTAAAAAATTTGCCCCTTCAAAATCTTGGTGTGTCTTATACTCCAGTGCGTCTTATACTCCGAAAAATACAGTATGTCAAAATTGAACAGCCCTCTCTCAACAAAGGGGGAGGGATACGGCATCATCTATCTCCAGTCTACAACAGAGTCCTTTCAGCAGTTCTAAGAAGGCTCCTGTCAGGGTTGCAAGTAATGCACCTATAACACAGAGAACTCTGAGGCAGGCAAATTTCTCAAAGAACAATTTATTAGCACACATCACTTTAGTGTTGACAGCTCCACAACCATTTGCACCACTCAGGGGTTCACCGACAAAAGGGCGACCAACAAAAGTGCTCCCAACTAAACCGCAATGACAGAACCACGAGTTCTAAACCGCGCCGACGAATGAGCGCTGAAGCACGCCAACAACAGCGCGCCAACCGAAGCGCGCTGTAAACCTAACCCTAAACCTAACCCTAATCCTAAACCTAAACCTAACCCTGAACCTAATCCTGAACCTAACCCTAAACCTAACCCTAAACCTAAACCTAACCCTGAACCTAACCCTGAACCTAACCCTAACACTAACCCTAACCCTAACCCTAAACCTAACCCTGAACCTAACCCTGAACCTAACCCTGAACCTAACCCTAACCCTAACCCTAATCCTAAACCTAACCCTAACTCTAACTTAAACCTAAACCTAACCCTGAACCTAACCCTAAACCTAACCCTAAACCTAACCCTGAACCTAACCCTGAACCTAACCCTAAACCTAACCCTAAAATTAACACTGAACCTAACCCTAAACCTAACCCTAAACCTAACCCTAAACCTAACCCTAAACCTAACCCTGAACCTAACCCTGAACCTAACCCTAAACCTAACCCTAACCCTAAACCTAACCCTAAACCTAACCCTAAACCTAACCCTAAACCTAACCCTAACCCTAACTCTAACCCTAACCCTAACCCTGAACCTAATCCTGAACCTAACCCTAAACCTAACCCTAAAATTAACCCTGAACCTAACCCTTACCTTAACTTAAATCGCGCTTCTGTTAGTGTGCTGTTGTCGGTGCGCTGTTGTGGGTGCGTTGATGACGTCGCCGCGGTTTCGTCGGCGCACTTTAGTCGAGCATGCATTTGTCGGGTCACGCCACTCAGGTGACCCTGAGGACACAGATAAACCTCCAAGAGGCCTGAATGACTCTCTAAAAGGATGCAAATGACCAGCTGTCTGCAAAGAGTGTAAATCCTTCCATTCCCCACCATCCAGTCTGAGCTGCAGAAGCTTCCTGGATGAGAAGCGAAATGTCTTCAAAGAAAAACAAGAAAGTTTAAGATGTGTGGATTTCAACTGCAGCCAGCGTGCCAAGTTTGAAAAACACTGATCCATAACTTCATCAAGATACAATGGAGAGGTTTTGCTGAGTCTGGATACAAGCCTGGAAGAGTCTTATCCCCTGCTTTCTCCACACAGTATTACTTTCTTACGTGACCCATCGAGTGCAGAGCTGCTGGACTTCTTCTCCTTTAGATTGTCTCGGTTCAAGGATGCGTTTCCTACGCTCAGGCTGTCAGGATCGTAGTTCTAACAAGAGAGCACACATACATGAAGGAACACCAATACTTGCACTTTGTCAGAGCGTTTGCAGCGTGACTACTATTAGGGGCAAAACACAGCACACAGAGACTTAAGACATTTAACAGCAGTTTATATATATATATATATATATATATATATATATATATATATATATATATATATATATATATATATATATATATATATATATATATATATATATATATATATATATATATATATATATGCTATATTTATGCTGATAAATAAATAAAGGGAGACTAGTATAGATCTATTTCAAGCTATTTAGCTGTCATCAGCTAGCCATACCCAAGTTTGGGAATCGAACCTGTGCTCCATTGCCTCCCAGGCAAATATAGCAAATGTAACAAAAAGGCAACAGTAAAAAATATTGGGTTTCTGTCTGGATGGTCTCTTGTGACGAGCCTAATGACAGAGAGTGGAAGTGTGACCTTCCTCCCATACTTGGGCATACCAGGGGTTGTGACTTTAAGTGTGTATATATATAGATAGATAGATAGATAGATAGATAGATAGATAGATAGATAGATAGATAGATAGATAGATAGATAGATAGATAGATAGATAGATAGATATAGATATATATAGATATATATATATATATAGATATAGATATAGATATAGATATAGATATAGATATAGATATAGATATAGATATAGATATAGATATAGATATAGATATAGATATAGATATAGATATAGATATAGATATAGATATAGATATAGATATAGATATAGATATAGATATAGATATAGATATAGATATAGATATAGATATAGATATATATATATATATATATATATATATATATATATATATATATATAGTCATTTTATTGAGTTTTATAGGCCGCCCTTTTCCCTGATACATATATACAACTTATACAGACATATGCCGTATTTTTCAGAGTATAAGACGCACCTTTTTCCCTCAAAAAAGAGGCTGAAAATCTGGGTGCATCTTATACACCGAATACAGCATTTTTGCCTCCCGAAACCCCGCCCCCTTCACCAAAATGGCCATGCATAGCTTTTAGGAGGCTTCCAGAGAGCTCCTGGGGGCTGGGGAGGGCAGAAATGAGCAAAAAAAACAGGTCATTTTTTGCTCAATTTTGCCCCCTTCAGCCCCCAGGAGCACTCTATAAGACTCCTAAAGCTATCCATGTCCTTTTTTTTGACAAAAAATGGGCCCATTTTCACAAAAAAACAGGCCGTTTTTGCTCGTTTTTGCCACCCTCCCCCAGGAGCACTCTATAAGCCTCCAAAAGGCTATTTATGCCCTTTTTTTAAACAAAAAAACGAGCCCGTTTTCACGAAAAATGGGTCATTTTTGGGAGGTTTGCAGAGTGCAAAAACTTTTTTTTAATTTGTCTGTTTAAAACTTTGGTTTGTCTTATACTCCGGTGCATCTTATACTCCGTAAAATATGGTAAGTGGTAGCAAATACCTGACAAGTAATCAATCTTCTTCTTAACCTTACATGGAGAACTTAGCAATGGATACCAGACACAAGGAGAGAGATACACGAGGAGAGAGAGATACGCCCTCTTATGGCCTCCTTTATATAGTCATCTCTTAAAGTGGTAAAGTCTTGCATGGACCCCTTCATAGTCTTAAACTGGCTATACCAATGCTGATTCATCTTCATTGCATCAGCCTTACATTTCATCAGCTTTACAGTAGCATCAGCCTTACATTGGCTGGTCAGCTTTAAATCATCATTATCCTGACATACCTGTTTTCTTCCTGAGTCAGGAGAGATTTCCTATCTCCAAAGAATATTGTATTGCTGAATATTTTTTTTAATTTTGGGGACTGGAAGGAATTTCTGGTTCAAAATCTCATTCAGCCCCAGGTTTACAAAGTGACCTTAAACAATTTCCCCCTTCCTCTCTCCATCCACTGAGCCTCTTTTACAGATTTTTCAGGATGATAAACGGATTAATTCTACAGCTGTTAACCTGAATGCCCTGGTTGGATAGGCTGTTCTGACAGTTAAAGACCCTCTTGATTTAAAAAAAAAATCATATATGAAGTAATTGTTATACTCCTCACCCGCCCAGACTCGTTAGGGCCCCAACAGGAAGCAGTTGTTGGAGCTAAGCAGCCACCATGAGAAAGAGTTGGCAAAACAGCTCAGTTCAAATTCGATCTGACCAAGAAGGAGGCTCAGCAGAAGCAACTCACTGAGGACTACGAGCACAGGCTTTCCAAGCAGAGGGAACACCTGTTGGAGTGCAAGGCCAGGTGTCAGTGCCTGGAGGCTCAGTAGGCTGAGATGGTCAGCCAGTTCCAGGCCATGATGCAGTCCCACTGGAACGAGGTCCTCCGGCTCTTTGCCACCAGCGGCACTTCCCTCCAGCCTTCACCCAAAGCCCCGCACCAGGAGGTTGAAGCAGACCCCAAGTCGGGATTTCTGCCCCCCTCCGACCCACACAAAAAGACTCCAAAGGGGGAGACTCTCGGCAGCAACACAAGCGTTCATTGCACGTATCTGGCCCAGGGGCCGTAGTTTTAGTGCAAAAAATAAAATAAAAAATGCAAATATTTTTTTCTGCAGACTACCAAAATTTTCTTGTGGACCACCAGTGGTCTATGGACCACCAGTTGGTGACCACTGGATTAGAAGACCTCCAAGGTCCCTTCCAACTCTGTTATCATGTCTGTGGAGATTCTCGGTCATCCAGGTCATGGTTCTCCCAAAGGTGTTTTTTCAAGAGGCAGCTGGACTTTCTGCTTTTTTTTCTTTGAAGACGTTTCACTTCTCACCCAAGAAGCTGAAGAAGCAGCGATGAGCAGCGAAGCATCTTCATAGGCAAACAAGAAAGTGTACATGTTCTATGTTTTAATTCCAAATGTAACAACTAGGCACTTCCTATTTGTTTGAGCACCTGATTGACCAATACCCTAACCCTAACCTTTCTATTCTATTCTAATTTTGGGCACTACCCTTAATAAATTAAACACGGATATACCACCCAATTCTACACAATTCACCATTCAATATAAACAAAATAGTAGTAACTTGCTCAATCGTAGTAACTGTGAGAGGGATCTTGGAGTCCTAGTGGACAATCATTTAAATATGAGCCAGCCGTGTGCAGCAGCTGCCACAAAAGCCAACACAGTCCTAGGCTGCATAAACAGAGGGAGAGAATCAAGATCACGTGAAGTGTTAATACCACTTTATAATGCCTTGGTAAGGTCACACTTGGAATACAGCATCCAGTTTTGGTCGCCACAATGTAGAAAAGCATGACGCGACAAATGCGCGCACGACAAAAGCGCGGCGTGAAAACTGCGACATCATCAACACGCCGACCACAGCGCGCCAACAACAGCGCACCGACAGAAGCACGATTTAAGTTAAGATAAGGGTTAGGGTTAGGGTTAGGGTTAGGGTCAGGGTCAGGGTCAGGGTCAGGGTCAGGGTCAGGGTCAGGGTCAGGGTCAGGTTTAGGGTTAGGTTTAGGTTTAGGGTTAGGGTTAGGGTTAGGGTTAGGGTTAGGTTTAGGATTAGAGTTGTCGGCGCACTTCAGTGCTCATTCGTCGGCGCGGTTTAGAACTCGCAGTTTTGTCACCGCGGTTTCGTCGGGCGCCCTTTTGTCGGGCGCCCTTTTGTCGGTGAACCGTAGAAAAGATGTGGAGACTCTAGAAAGAGTGCAAAGATCAGCAAAGATGATTAGGGGACATGATAGCAGTCTTCCAATATCTCAGGGGCTGCCACAAAGAAGAGGGAATCAAGCTATTCTCAAAAGCACCTGAGAGTAGAACAAGAAGCAATGGGTGGAAACTAATCAAGGAGAGAAGCAACTTAGAACTAAGGAGGAATTTCCTGACAGTTACCACAATTAATCAGTGGAACAACTTGCCTCCAGAAGTTGTGAATGCTCCAACACTGGAAGTTTTAAAGAAGCTGTTGGATAGCCATCTGTCTGAAATGGTATAGGGTTTCCTTCCTAGGCAGGGGGGTGGACTAGAAGACCTCCAAGGTCCCTTCCAACTCTGCTATTGTATTATTTGTCTATTTGTTTGTGGTGTAGGGTTTCCTGCCTAAGCCTGGGGTTGGACTAGAAGAACTTCAAGATCCCTTCTAATTCTATTCTAATTCTAAAATAAAATCAACATTTTAGCACCACTCTCTAACTATACACAGCCCATCTGCAGCTTTGCACTTAGCTTCATCCTGCAATCTTAAATCTTTCTTCCGTGAAAAATGCCCTGCTTCCTGTCCCTCCACGACTCCATCCATTCCTTGACGAATGTCCTGTTTCCAGTTCCTTCCCATCACATGCAGGAGTGAAAAGGCAAGCTTTTGGAATCCCAACCAGGAAACAAAAAGAGGAGCTAATTGGAATTCAAAATCTAGTATGCGGATTAATTAACAGGCTCCAAATTAATAGGCGGCGTTTGTCCTTTCGCCCAGGAAAACCTTGTATGGCAGTTGAGGAAAAATGGGGTTGATTTGCAAGGATTTGCTTTATAAGGCAAAGTAATGTTTTAATTGCACATTACCGGGGAAACACGTATATATATTAACACAGGGGCAAATGGAAAGACTGCAGAGACAAGTCAGATGGTGTTGTATTTAATACCAGTATCTTAGAAGAATCCAGTGGGAGCTAGCTTACTAAGTTTCTATTATTCATTGCCTTTAGAAGGGGGAAATTAATTAGGCTTCATTGGAACGGTTGCAGTGACTGGCTAGTCTAGAGAAAAGAAGGACTTGGGGAGACATGATAGCAGTATTCCAGTATTTGAGAGGCTGCCACAAAGAGGAGGGGGTCAATTTATTTTCCAAAGCACCAGAAAGAAAGACAGGAAACAATGGATGGAAACTAACCAAGGAGAGAAGCAACCAAAAGAATTAAGGAGAAACTGCCTAAACAGGGAGGATGATTAACCATTGGAACAACTTGTCTCCAGAAATTGGGGATGCTCCATCATTGGATGTTTTTTAAGAAGAGACTGTCTGAATGGTATACGGTCTCCTGCTTGAGCAGGGGATTAAACTAACAATAGCAATATCACTTATACTTATATACCGCTTCACAGCGCTTTTACAGCCCTCTCTAAACGGTTTCCAGAGTCAGCCTCTTGCCCCCAACAAACTTGGTCCTCCTTTTACCCACATCGGAAGGATGGAAGGCTGAGTCAACCTTGAGCCTGGTGGGATTCGAACTGCCGAACTGCAGCTAGGAGTCAGCTGAAGTAGCCTACACGCTAACCACTGCACCGCCTCAATAGAATAGAACCTTCCAGCTCTGTTCTAATTGATTGAAGGGTTCTTCTTAGAAAATGAAGATAAAATGGGTGCGTTAATAATCGTGTGAGGTGGGAAAGCTTCACGTGATTCTAAAGTAGCGAAGACAGAAAACCAAGTCGGAAGGGACCTTGGAGGTCTTCTAGTCCAACCCCCTATTCAAGCAGGAAACCCTCTAGCAGTGAAGACTGACCTTTTTGGGATCACTTGCCAAAAGCCCACACCCATAATGCTATGCACGCGACACCACCAAACACTCCCCGCGTGACCACCATGACCCTCTTGCTTTTGGAACACATTTTTTGCCCTCTCCGGGTTCCAGAGGCTTTCTAGGAGCCTGGGAAGGGCGAAAACAGCCTCCCACGCCCTCCTGGAGGACCTCCAGAGGCTTTCGCAGCTTCCCTGAAGCCTCTGAAGTGTGAAAAACCGGCCTTAAGGGCAAACCGGAAGTTCAGGGATGGAAGTGGGAAAGCTTCACATGATTATAAAGTAGCGAAGACAGAATAACCAGGTTGGAAGAGACTTCCGGTTTGCTCGTAAGGCCGTTTTTTGCCCTCCGGAGCCTTCAAGGAAGCCTCCTGAAGCCTCTGGAGGGTGAAAAACAGCCTTAAATGAAGGTCAAAGTCAGCTGGTCAGCACACGCACATGCCTGCTGGAGCTGACAGGGCAACACCTCGCGTGCCCTAACAAATGGCTCCACGCGCCACCTGTGGCACGCTTGCCATAGGTTCGTCATCACGGCCCTATACCGTTTCAGACAAGAGGCTGTCCAGTCTCTTCTTAAAAATCTCTAGTGAGGGAGCACCCACAACTTCTGGAGGCAGCCTGTTCCACTGGTTAATTACGGTATCATCTGCAAATTTGATAAATTCCCCTTCTGTCCCCTGATCTCGGGGTAACTCACTGTTTACGTCTCTCCATACAGATGCATTTCCATGAAGACTACGTGTTGAATGCAGTTTGTCAACCAGTTACAAAGCTGCCTTCTAATTCTGTTATCCTGAAGCTGGCTTTTTGCTTGACAGTATGCCATTGTCTCCCTTTTCTCTCCCCCCAAAATAGTTTAAAAGAAATAAACAAACAAACAAACATCAAATTTGGCACCTACTACAAGATGCAATCTGGATGTTGATAGGCCTCAAGTTCCCTCCCCCCACCTCCTTCCCTCCCCTCTACTTTTTTAAAAAAGTGAAAATGCTTTTAGGGGACGTTATTTTCTTTTTTCTTCTTCTTTTCAACGTTAATTATATCCAAGAAGGTGACTTTGATCTTTGATATAAACTTGCTTTCCCAAACTAGAAGGGCTTCTCCATCCATCCCGGAAACTCAAGTGCTCCATCAAAAGCTCCATGTCTTAAATTTCATTTTCCCTAGGACACCATTGTAGGACTGATAGGCTGGAGATAAAAAAATACAATTTTTCAGGGAGTCAAAAGTACACCGTTTGCGAAATATCTGACTTCCCATATGTTTTTTATCTATCGTAAGCCTGCTTGCACCAGAAACCCAGAACTTCACTCCAGCTGTATTTTTACCAGACGTGAAAGGGCTCCTCAAAGATTATGTTTTAACAGATGTCGAGATTAATTGCCAAAAAATAAGAAATGGACAAACTAACTAAAGAAATCCAGGGAAAGGAAGAATCAGAATTCTACCAGATATGGGATAAATGGTGTAGGTGGATGGAGGAAAGAAACGAGAATCAAATGAAAGAATATAACCACACTCAAAAATAATAGTTACGAGTAAAATAGGAGGGTTAAGAATGGTGACATCTAAATGAAATACAATAGAAGGGGAAATAATATAAGGTGAGCGGTATCGATTGATGATTGCTATTATAAAAAACAGGAAGGTCCTGTTCGCACTGTATTGTATAAATGTGGTGTACGTCTAATTTTTGTGTGTGTGTGTGTATTTTACATGTTTGTTAATAAAAATATTTTTTTTAAAAAAAAGAAGATAAAATTCTCTGGGTTATAAGAAAATAGCTCCAACTGGTTGATCAGAACCAAGAAAACCTCATGACTGGCATTTCTGTGAATCTCCTGAAGCTTCTACAGCCAGGCAGGACTCGATTTGTAACAGTTCATTTAATGTCTGCACCCGATTTATCGTCATTTTCTAAGAATCCTTCAATCAATCAGAATAGACATGGAAGGGACCTTGGAGTTCTTCTAGTCCAGCTCCCTGCTCAAGTAGGAGATGCTATACCAGTGATGGCTAACCCTTTTCTTCTCGCGTGCTGAAATCGCGTGCATGTGTGCCATAGCGCCTGTCCACACCCACAATGCAATGTGCCCCAACCCTGCACATGCACAAATGACCCCCCCCAGCTTCCCCTACCCCCAGAGCATTGGGCACGACTCCCCCATGCCCCTTTTGGGGCCTAGCAGGCCTCCCTGAAGCCTCCTGGAACCAAAAACGGGCCACGGGGGGAGGGCACACTCCCGCGTACTCACCCACCCACCATGCATGTACACACCCTCCCACGAATGCGCACACGTTTCCCACGTGTGCAGCAGAGACCCAAAAATCAGCTGGCTGGCAGGAGGTGCATGCCCATACCACCTGTGGCACACATACCATAGGTCCGCCATCACAGTGCTATACCATTTGAAACAAGTCCAGTCTCTTCTTAAGAACCTCCAGTGATGGAGCACCCACAACTTCTGGAGGCAACTTCTGTTCCTCTGGTTAATTGTCCTCACTGTTAGGAAGTTTCTCCTTAATTCCAAGTTGCTTCTCTCCTTGATTAGTTCCCAACCATTGTTCTTCTCCTGCCCTTTTGGAAAATAAGTTGACCCGCTCCTCTTTGTGACAACCCATCTCTCTTTTTTTGCCCTCTCCAGGTTCTGGAGGCTTTCTAGGAGCCTGGGAAGGGTGAAAACAGCCTCCCACGCCCTCCTGGAGGACCTCCGGAGGCTTCAGGAGCTTCCCTGAAGCCTCCGGAGTGTGAAAAACTGGCCCTAGGGGCAAACCGGAAGTTCAGGGACGGAAGTGGGACAGCTTCACATGATTATAAAGTAGCGAAGACAGAATAACCAAGTTGGGAGGGACTTCCGGTTTGCTCGTAGGGCCGTTTTTTGCCCTCCGGAGCCTTCAGGGAAGCCTCCTGAAGCCTCTGGAGGGTGAAAAACAGCCTTAAACGAAGGTCAAAGTCAGCTGGTCAGCACGCATATGACTGCTGGAGCTGACAGGGCAACACCTCGGGTGCCCTAACAAATGGCTCCAGTTGCCACCTGTGGCACGCTTGCCATAGGTTCGTCATCACGGCCCTATACCATTTCAGACAAGAGGCTGTCCAGTCTCTTCTTAAAAATCTCTAGTGATGGAGCACCCACAACTTCTGGAGGCAGCCTCTTTTAATCTATCTTTGACTCTCTGGGGGAAAAATGTGTTTCTCTCTCTCTCTCTCTCTCTCTCTCTCTCTCTCTCTCCCCCTCCCTCCCTCCATCCCTCCCTCCCTCCCTCCCTCTCTCCCTCTCCCTCCCTCTCCCTCTCCCTCTCCCTCTCTCTCAAACAATGGTGGGATTCAAATAATTTAACAACCGGTTCTCCACCCCAGTGATTTCTTCCAACAACCAGTTCACCAAACTGCTCAGAAACGGTTCTCCTGAAGTGGTGCGAACCGGCTGAATCCCACCGCTGCTCTAAAATTTAGGAAAGGTAGAAAGCCTTCCAATATCGAGATTTACTTTTTCCCAAAGGATTCGCTCAATGCTTAGATCCTCCTTTTTTCTTGACAGCCAGCGTTCACACTCAAATAGGTAGAGGCTGTCCGTGGCGTCGTTCAGGATCTCAACTTTTTCCAAGTACCAGTCTGGCCTGGGCAGAGTGTTGTCATGGCGTATCTTGATTTTACAGATGGTGCCAAGGTCGACAGCTTCCATTGTGAAGATGTCTTCCTGTGGCAGATAGAAGAGAAATTCTTGGTTGGTCTTTAAAAGAGCATTTGTTATATAAGCAGGATGACATAGTTGGAAGGGGGCTTGGAGGTCTTCTAGTCCAACCCCCTGCTCAGGCAGGAGACCATATCTATACCATTTCAGACAAATGGTTGTCCAATCTCTTCTTAAAAACCTCCAGGATTTATAATGGCCCTCCTTCCTGTCTGGAAACTTTGGAATATACATACGTTTTAAACCCATCTGAAGAACACAGGTAGTCCTCAGACTTACGACCATAATTACCACAGGACCATAATTACCACGACCATAATTGCCACAGGAAGACATCTTCACAATGGAAGCTGTCGACCTTGGCACCATCTGTAAAATTAAGAACTTCTGTTCTTAAGACAGTTGTAAAATGAACTTTGCCTCATTTTACAACCAGAGTTTGTAACGTGGTTGTTAAGTGAATCTGGCTTCCCTTGTCAGAAGGTTGTAAAAGAAGACACTGCAACCATCACAGATATATTTCAGTTGCCAAGTGCCCAGATTTTGATCATGTGACCATGGGGATGCAGTTGTAAGTGTGAAAAGGGGACGTAAATCATTTTTTTAGAGCCGTTGTAATTTCAAACAGTCACTAAACAAATGGTCGTAAGTCGAGGACTACCTGTATTTACTTACACGCTCAATTTGGATGGCATGTTGGAAAAAAGTTGGGCATTTCTTCCCTCAGGGAGAACTGGGTTCAAATCCACCCTCAGCAATGGAAACTTACTGGGTGACTTAGGACCATTCAAAGTCTCTTAGCCCAACCTTCACCCATTAACTTGGAGGAGGGCATTCTACATAGAATACTTTAATGTCAGAGTGCACGCAGCTTTACTACGTGAGACAACCCAGGAGCAGTAACAGCAAACAGAGGTTTGTAATAAATAGTGTTTTTTATCTACAAAAGATAGAAGATACTACATACATGTATTATAGGCAGAGGGCAAACAAGCAGCAATTACAGCAGGAAGAGACAGAGAGAGACAGAGAGACAGAGTGACAGAGAGAGAGAAACAGAGAGAAAGAGACAGAGACAGAGAGACAGACAGAGAGACAGAGACAGACAGAGTGACAGAGAGACAGAGAGAGAGAGAGAGAGACAGAGAGACAAAGACAGAGTGACAGAAAGAGAGAGAGACAGAGAGACAGAGAGACAGAGAGACAGAGAGACAGAGACAGAGTGACAGAGAGAAACACAGAGAGAGAGACAGAGACAGAGACAGAGAGAGACAGAGACAGAGACAGAGACAGAGACAGAGAGACAGAGAGACAGAGTGACAGAGAGAGACAGAGAGAGACAGAGAGAGAGACAGAGAGAGAGAGAGAGAGAGAGAAACAGAGAGAAAGAGACAGAGACAGAGACAGAGACAGAGACAGACAGAGAGAGACAGAGACAGAGAGACAGAGAGAAAGAGACAGAGACAGAGAGACAGAGACAGACAGAGTGACAGAGAGAGACAGAGACAGAGACAGAGAGACAGAGACAGAGACAGAGGCAGAGTGACAGAGAGAGAGAGAGACAGAGAGAAAGAGGCAGAGACAGAGAGACAGAGACAGACAGAGTGACAGAGAGAGACAGAGAGAGAGAGACAGAGACACAGAGAGATGCCCTAACAGGCCTCTTATTATTATACAGGCTCTTAAAGGGATAATAGCCAAAAACCTTGCTGATTCATTCCCAGCATCAGTGCATCAGTGCATCATCGTAGCAGCTGGTCAGCTCTTAAATCACTACCCTGACACTTAAAATCCAGAAAGAAAAGTGAGATGTAAAATGCAGGAATTAATGAGCCCGTTGGAAACCAGCACTGCAGCCAGGAAAAGAGAACCGTTTCACCAGTACCTGTCCTCTTTCAAACTTGTTGGTATTTGTTTCAGACTTCCTTAGTTTTCTCTCGCCGGTATCGCCCAAGTCTCCATAGATGGTTAGGAATACATTTGCATCCGTTCCAGCGCCGTAAATATCACCCGTGAAAACGGAGACTTTGTACGAGTAGACTGGAGAAGGGTGAAAAGATATTAAAAGGCTCAAAAGTAAAGGAAGAGAGGGAGGGAGGAAAGGAACAAGGGGGGAAAATATATAAACTCCAGGAACGCCAGCATCTCAGGGGCTGCCACAAAGAAGGGCGAGGGGTCAACAAGAAGAGAATTGTGGGGTCCTTGGTACACTTTGAGTTTGGTGGTTTCCTTGCAGATGTTTCTTTACCCAAAAAGGTAACATCATCAGAGCTAGAAGGGTGGGTGAAGGAGGAGGAGGAGAAGGGGAAGAGTTAGCTACCCAAATAAGCAACATCATGAGTGCTATGAATACTAACGTAGAGTGAACATACATGTAAACAAAAAGCAAACTGACTCATTATTAGCAGTGAGGATGTTAGCTAGTTTGTGTAATGAAATCTCTGCAAGAAAATAACCAAGCTCAGAGAGCACCAAAGACCCCACACCCACCTCCCACCTCTCCTCCTCCTCCTCCTCCCCTCCTCCTCCTCCCCTCCTCCTCCTCCTCCTCCTCCTCCTCCTCCTCCTCTCCCCCACAAACCCCACTCCCTTCCAGTACTGATGATGTAACCTAGTTGGATAGTGAAATGTCTGCAGGAAAACAACTAAGCTCAGAGACCACAAGGTCTCTTATAACACAGTAAAGAATGCAGCCTACAAGACTGTCTGTCATGAGCTAAGTGTTTTGTTGTTGTTGTTGTTTATAAACAGGTAGTTGTTTTTTCTGCTCATCAATGTTAAACCAGAAGTACAGCCAACCCCAAATAACAGATGAGCATATCTCTACC